>NC_081372.1:51213324-51514050 GCF_030684315.1 Stegostoma tigrinum | reverse complement strand
GAATGTTGTCAACCAGTTCACCAGAAACAATAAGGAGCTAAGTACAAGATTCTCTTGAGTGAAACAAGAAGCATTTCATTATCTGCTAACCCTCAAAAAAAACAATAAGACACAATGTCAAACATATAGGTACAATGTTTGAAAAGGGATCATGACCAATTCAGAAGGAAGATGAATGGACAATAAAATGTTTAAAGTTCTCAGGGTGTCTTGAAACATAAAGACTTTAACATGAAATCATGCTTATTTAACTGTATTCTTGCATCACCAACTGTCATGAATTATTTCAGTTGTCTTTCAGTTCTCAGTATTCTGACATTTTCTTTTAAGATGCTCAGGCAATAAGCAGTTTTCCTTCTAAAGAGGGTGAGACAGTGAACTTTCTGTACTTTGTTTCAGACACAAATCCATCTCCTCTGTTTTTCCACAAGTGTATCCTTGAAATACATCTTCTTTTTCCTTGGCTATTGCCCTTATTTTCATATTTCTTTTATCTTCAACATATGAAACATCTTGCAAGTATAAATCGATGTAGAAGAATTTATTCACATCCAACTAGTTTCAGTGTCCTTTTATAAAAAAAAAGTTCAGGCAATCTTGTTTCTTCCGCATTGACTTCACAAAGCTCGGCTAACCTGTGTAGTCAGCTCATTGTTGTCATTTTAAACCGGCGATTTTTCCCCCCCTTTTTCAAACCAATTTAGTCCAGCCAGTTCCCATGCACGAAAATCAGAGGATGGTATTTAAAAATCAATAGTCCATATTTTATCGTTATCATGATTATTGGGAGAAAATATTCCAGGATATTAAAAAAGATCTTATAATATGCGAACATTGTTATGAATACGGGCAGTAACAAACGCAGCAACAGGCCCCGTAATCTACTATGCAAATCTTTCAGCACAAGGCAGGAGCCCAAATATTTATTTGAACTTACTTTCCGCGTGGCATTTACATTTCCCCAGTGTGTTACTGGAGGCATTGTTCCACAGAGTTTGTATTTTGCTCGCCCCCGAAAAGTACAGAAATTTCTATTTTTACCCGAAGTATTCCTTTCATCTACTTCATACTACGACGATCAAAATGTGACTGAACATCAGAGCAACGACAACTGAGCTTCCCCATTAGGATTTCGATCCTACTCCAGCAGGGAGCATTACAGGATTTGTTCTCGACCTATATTTGTTCTATATTTTCCTCCCTCCCTTAAATGGAGGGTTTAGATTGGTGCTGTATACAATCTTTCAACTGCAGACTAATACCAAATCATTCAGATCTTAAAACAAAAAAAAATGTACAGATACGCATTTAACGCAGAGATAGTAGGAACTGCGGATGCTGGAGAATCTGAGATAACAAGGTGTAGAGCTGGATGAACACAGCAGGACAAGGAGCAGGAAAGCTGACATTTCAGGTCTGGACTCTTCTTCGGAAAAGGATCCAGACCCGAATCGTCAGCTTTCCTGCTCCTCGGATGCTGCCTGGCCTGCTCGATTCATCCAGCTCCACACTGCGTTATCTATGTATTTAACGCAATTTCTTTTACAAAACAAGAGATCAATTGTCCCAGGCTCTTATTAAGGTAGGAATATCATTAACAGTGAAGTTTTTTTTTCAATTATTTGCTGTCTTTGGGCGACTTAAACATTTTTTTTCAAAAAGTACAATTAACGCCATAGAGTTGTTTATTTCATCACAGAGGTGGGCATGCTCTTGTGATCTCACGCTGACAATTCTGTGGCGTAAGGAACTGCACCTACCCAGGGTCCAGTCCCTTTCTGTTTGAGGGAAAAGAAAGCCATGAAGTCGTGATCTACAGCAAGCGGGCCGGAAAGAAAATGGGCGACAGTGCAAACAACATCTTCTTTGGTCGAGATTTTGATAAGTGGATGCAGTCACGGAGACTACAGTCTCGATTAGAAGACAGTGAGTTGGCCAAGTTCTCCATGTGTTTAAATCTAGGGGACATTCCTCCCTGCAATGTGAACATGTCGGTCACAGACAGAGTTGTGACAGTGTCAGGATATCAGAAGGACATAGCTGAAGACGATGATGGGATGGTGAGAGAAACCTTTCATGGATTTTCCAACGAATTCGGCCTCCCAGAGGGGGTGGACGCAAATAGTTTAACAATCAATGATAATCAAGACCAAAGTGTCACTATTGAGGCCGATTATTACATTCCCTATCGTTCACCCCCAGTGGCTGAAAGCTCTTCTGTGTGCCAAAGGGCACCATCACCAGCTGCTGCACAGCGGGAGAATGACTTCAGTGTCCATGATACATCCAAATCGATAAACTTCCTTCCTTCACTAACCAGTTCTACCATCGCTGGCTCTCCTATGGCAACAATAAACCAGTCTAGCATGCATGATGCTTCTTCAGTCTGCCCACTTCATCCGGAAGGTGTACAAAATGTTCCAGAGGCCTCTGCAAATATCTCCAGCCGGATGGTATCCCAGTTTGACGTCTCTCCTGTGTGTGGAGCCAATCAGACGAGGAACATGCAAGGTAGTATGATGTACTCAGAGAATATGAGTTTCGAAATGTCGCCCCAAAACAGCTTGAAGGAGATGGCGACCCGACAAAATACAACGTGCCGCACACCTGATGACAGCATCATGTTCTCTCCTGGAGTCCACCTCAGCCCTTGTCAAATGAAAACTTTACAACAGAGTGACATCTCCTCTGCGGATGACAGTGATAAGGAATGCACCTTGAATTATTCAGGTCAGCCAAACCAAGATCTACACAATACAATGTCTCCTGGATCTGACAGCAAAGCAAAGCTTTGCCCAATCTCTCCTGGAAACCAACTCAGCCCTTGTCAAATGAAGGCTCTACAAAACGGCCAGCTCTCCTTTGTGGATAACAGCAATGTACAATGTAGACTCAATTACTCAGGCCTATCAAACCAAAGCCCCCAAAGTCTCTGCTCACCCTCACCTGAAAACACAACATTTTCTCCATGCTCTCCTGGAAACCAACTCAGCCCTGGACCTGACAAGAGTTCAGTGTTTTGCCCATACTCTCCCAGGAATCAACGCAGCCCTTGTCAAATGAAGGCCCTACAAAAGAGCCAACTCTCCCCTGCAGATAACAGCTGTGGGATTGTACAAAATGACACATCTGCACTGAGCCCTTGTCAGAAAAAGGCCCTGCAACAATCTGCTGTAGAGAATAATCACAATGGGACATGTCCTTTTATGCACCCTGAGACACCTTGTTCTCTTCAACTGAGCTACAGAGAAAAATCCAAGAATGTGGAAAACCCTTCATGCAGCATATCAAATCAGCCAAATCGCTCCCTTTTAAAGCCGGGAACTCGGTGTGAGGCACCTCTTTCTTCCACTACTCTTAAGTATGACTACAGGATACCAGGTTCACGTTGCCCTCTCTCAGCACCATATGCAAAGGAAGCCCAGAAGGAGGAAAGGCAGTCTCAGAGTTTTCAAAATGTCAGCACCAGGAAGAATGCAAGTTCACCTGGACTTTCAACCAAGCCTTGGTAAAACCAATGGCCACATCAACACAAGCCAGAAACCATCTGGGAAGAGGTGGAACACGGGGCCTGAGTTTTTGTAGTGGACTTGTAGAAGGGGTTTTGGATTATTCAGGCATGGTTTCAGTGCCAAATAACAGCTCTATATTCATTTCCTTCCAGAAGAACTAATCATCTCCACACTCTCCAACTGTTCATATGGCCATCCTTCTTTGGTTTAGTGAGCTTGAAGTCCTTACGTTAATTTGGAACTGGAAGCGTAATCCCCAAATCTGCAGTTGCTGAATAAAGTCTTGGCTTCGAATTTGTTGCAGTTGTACAAATAATTTGACCATTCACATGCAAATTGCTTGAAATTGTGTGCTACATTTTATAGAGTGGGGTGATCCGAGGAGTAAGTCAAGAGATGTGTATTCTTGACACAAAGTAAACTGCAAAATTGTTTGAGAAATTGGCATACCCGCATGCTGTTTAAGAAATAATCTATTTTGCCATTTTAATGGAAATATATGTCAGGATAAGGCGAGAAGAGGTGAATTGGCTCATATGAGTTTTGACTTCACTGATTAGTCACAACAAAGGTATAAGTTATTTTCTAACATAAAGTTCTACATTTTCCAATTAAAATGTAGTTAACTGTTTTTTGCGAAAGCAATAAGCAGTCAATCACCACGTTTTCTTGAGTTAAGCAAAGAACAAATTTATTACTTGCTAAATCACAAAAAAAAGCTGCAACATCAAGCATCTGGCCTTAATACAGTCACTTGTGCCCTTACATGCACACCAATGTACAAAATTAAAAGGTAATAGAGTCAAAAACAAAGCAAGATAAAAAAATATACAATTTAGAGTCCCATTTGTGATCCTTAACATGAAGGTTTTAACCTCGAACAAGTTGGATTAGCTGGTTTTTTCAATAGATCAACAGTAATCAACAGTAGATATTGCAGTTATTTTAAAATCTTAGTTTGCTAAGCTGGTTTGATGGACCTTCCTCTGTTGTTGTCTCCACAGAAACTGGGCTAGTTTCTTTGTGGGAAGAGAGAGAAAAGTGGAGACATTTGCTTCCTTTTCAGTTACCTCCCAAAAGCTCTTAGAACCACGTTTGGTTCCACAATAAATCTCACAGAAGATTGTTTTGCTGTGCCTGACTGCAAAAGCCAGGATGTCGATGTGCAATGCCTTGGCAGTTTGAATACAATGTGGAAAAGTGTAAGGTCATGCACTTTGGTAGGAAGAACAGAGGCACGGACTATTTTCTAAATGGGGAGAAAATTCAAAAATCTGAAGTGCAAAAGGACTTGGGAGTGCTAGTTCAGTGTTCCAGAAGGATTTACTGAACCTGTAGTGGGTCCAGAGGGGTTTCATGAGAATGATCCCAAGAACAAAAGGCTTAATATATGAAGAACATTTGCAGACTCTGGGTTTATACTCGGAGTATAGACGGATGTGAGGGGGATCTATTTGAAGCTAACAGAATGCTGAATGGCCTGGACAGAGTGGACACTGGGAAGATGTTTCCATTGGCAGGACCTGAGGGCACAGCCTTAGAGTAAAGGGAAGACCCTTCAGAACGGAGATAATGAGAAAGTTCTTCAGCCAGAGAGTAGTGAATACATGTAATTTACTGCCATGGAAGGGCTGTGAAGGTTACGACATTGATTATATTGAAGATGGAGATAAATAAGTTCTTGATTGTCAGGGGAATCATAGGTCATGGGGAGAAAGTGAAAGAATGGGGTTGTTAAACTTATTAACCATGATTGAATTGTGGACCAGACTTTATGGGCCGAATGGCCTAATTTCTGCTCCTCAGTCTTTTGGTCTTATTAGCTGATCCCGTATTGAAATCATAATAGATTTCAGTGGTTAACTGGATTGTTTGAAGCCCCTGCTTTTGCATCATCTCCCTCCTATTTCTGCCAAGTGCAATTTGTTTATCCTCTCTCCTCCATCTTGAGGAGGCTTGGCATCTCGTCCAATTTACTGTAGTTCCAACCTGTCAAAGGCTTTAAAAGTTAGATCTTCAAAAACAGAGAAATACAGGCATGTGACACACAGTATCATTAAAATACAAACACAAAATGACTGCAAAAACCTACATTCAATACGATCGCGTTCTTTCTGTCATTCTCTATCTTTGTCATTTTGCATTTTTAACAAACAGTCTTTATCCTGTACTTGTTGCTAAACTTGTTTTCCTCAGGTTAAAAATGCATGTATCAGCGTTCAATATGTCAATCTGTGTGGATGTATTCATTACATGCTACAGGTATGGTACCCACTGTATTGATTAACTTCTCTGTAGGTGTTTTTGCACAATTTAGAACAATTTAAATCAATTGAACTGAGGCTACCAAATCCACTCATGGAAACCATAAAGTTGAATACTGCAGAAATGCTGGAAATTTGAAATAAATAGAAGTAATGCTTGAAAAACACAATGCATTATGGCAGCATCTGTGGAGAAGCAAGTGTCAATTTTTAGTTAGTGACCTTTATTGATATTCGTAAATGTTGGAAATGTGATTAGGTTTGAGAAAGCTGGTTGGAAGAGGGTGAAAAAATAACAGAATGCCTGTGATTGGTGAAAGACTAGCTAGAGCGAATTACAGAAGAGTTGATCTTCCAGGGATAAAGGGAGTGGAAATGGTCAAGAAGAGTATTGTGACAATATATGCCTTTAAGAGGAATTTGTTCTATCCTGTTTCTCTTGAAGAGAGGTATTCTAAACCTGGTGTGAGGTGTCTGCTCCATTGAAAGCTGAGTAAATACCACTGGTTTGTAAAAAATGGACATTAGAAGCATGAGTGGGTGCACTCAGGTAAGCACTGAAAAAGGGTTTTAATTTTTGCATTCAGTTGTCGAAGTTGGGGTTTTGGAGTTGAAGCGGCTAGATATAACTCTCTATGCTGGGCAAAAAGCTTGAGTTCTCTCTCGGCTGGTAGATTCATGCTTTCAGTTTTTTCTTTCTTCTGAACTGGAGAAGATCGCAAGTGAGGGAAATCTACTCTGCTGAATTTGCCTTTGTCAAGGGTGGGTTTATGGGATGCTCCTTTATTGGAACAGTTGATAAATAGTGGTTGAAATATATATTATTTTGTTAAGGATTTCACTAGTGTTAAAGTTATGCCCATTCTTTTTTGTTTGAATTTTAATTGTGGTATAAGAATAAAGTATGATTTGCTTAAAGCTTAGTAATTTGACCAATCAAATCATACCTGGAATGTAAATTTGCCTTTAAATGAGATAAAAGTTGGGATCTTGGCTATCTTTCTGATATGTTTTGATGGGGTTTAGTTTGGTCCATAACAATATCAACACAGCAGTATACCGAGTATACTGCTAAGCGAAAAAGACTGGAGCAAGCAATGAAAAACAGAAATGTAGAATTATATTCTGAAGCTGTTGAACTCAACATTGAGACCAGAAGGCTAAGAAGTGCCTAACTGAAAGATAAAGTGAAATTCCTCAAATTTCTGTTGATTTGCATGAGTGTAGTGCAGTAGGATAAAGAGTGTGAGAACAAAGTACAGAATTAACGTGACAAGCCAACAGAAGCTGAGGATCATCCTTGGCTGACAGAGCCATGTGGCCCTGAGAACCAAAGTGTGGGGGCATTGCTCAGGTGATTTAAAAAAAGGCAGTCAGAAGCAGTTGTGTAAGATTGCATCAGACCTGATATGAAAGAGCGAAAGCAAGTGAAAAAATGGAATGGAATCATACATGATGTAGAATGTGAGGAAGACCTATAGTCAAGATTTAATGTTGGAGTTGGTTGGCATATAATGAATATTATTTCAAATGCTATCACCAGAAATGGAGACAGAGAAGTCAGGGAAGAATTAGAAATGTGAGACAGAGAAAGTTAGAAATTTGAAAGCAAATTTAATGAAGTGTTGCAATTCAACGCTGGTTTTGAATAGCCCTAGTGCTAAAAATAACCTGCAAAAAGGCAGGCATAGCCTAGGACAGGTCATTTACTGCAATAGCTTTTGTTTGAAGGAAGTGAGTTGAATTAAAAGGAGAAATTGGTCAATGAGAGAATTGGTTTAGCCAGGCAGAGGAGGATATTGATCAATGGAAAATGATTGGGCCTCCATTTAAGGAAGAAATGGAGAACCTTCTGACCATTCTGATGGAGCATATAAGGGTAGAGATTAGAAGTCCATACTCATGAGGAGATGGTTGACATCACATAATTGGAATCTTCTAAAGTGAAGGTACATATCAGAAGAATGACAGATATAGGGAGAGAAAGACATGACCAGGGGAGTTAAGAGTTAATGAGGGAAGAAATGGGTTAAGTAAAGCAAGAATGGGTTTCAACAACAGGTCTACTAGAGTAATCCAGTTTGTGGATCTTTAGAAGATGATCTAAATCAGCTTTATAAGGCTGGAGAACTATGAAGTGAAAATCTATGAAGCAAAAATCACTGGTGGGATGAGGTCAATGCCAACAGTAGAAAACAATAGTTTGATATTCAGCAGTAAGGTGAGAAAGCAATGTTGTGATGGTAATTTCACCTGTCTAATAATCCAGAGAGCCAGGCAATAGTCTGGGAACTTGGCTTCAATGCAGATAGTGCAACTTGAATTCAGAACATTTTTAAAAATCTGGAATTACTAGTCTAATTGTGTTCATGAAAGCAGTGTTTATTGTCATATAAGCCCCTCTGGTTAATTGCTGTCTTCTAAGGAATAAAACCTGCTGTCTTTACCTGTTCCAACTTACATACAAATCGTGATCCACAGCAATATATTTGACTCTTAACTTCTCTCTGAAATGGGCGAGCAAGCCGCTCAGTTTATCAAACCAGTAAAGAGCCTCAAAAAAGTAACAAAATCAAATGGATTACCTGTCATTAGCCTAGGCAACAGAAATGACAATGGGAACGACAACCTTGTCAACCATACAAGATTATTCGTACTATCATTTGGGGTCTAGTGACAACATTGAGACAGCGGATAGTGTATAATACGGAAAATATGTGATGTTATGCACTTTGGCAGGAAAAATAGAGGAGCTGAATATTATTTAAATGGACAAAGACTGTGGAAAACTACAGGACAAGGGATTTGGGAGTCTTTCTGCATAAATCACAAAAAGCTAGCATACAAGTTCAGCAGGCAAAAGAGTAGAAGGATGAAATCAAAAACAAAGTTGCTGGAAAAGCTCAGCTGGTCTGGCAGCATCTGTGAAGGAAAAAGCAGAGTTAACATTTTGGGTCTGGTGACCCTCAGAGGAAGGGTGACTGGACCCAAAACATTAACTCTGTGTTTTGCTTCACAGATGCTTCTAGACCTGCTGAGCTTTGCCAGCAACTTTGTCTTTGTTCCTGAATTACAGCATCTGCAGTTCTTTTGGTTTTTATTATGAGAATGAAATGTTGGCTTCATTAATCAGGGTTGGCTTATCCCCTTCTTAGAATCCTTTTTCACTGGGATATATCTATGTTGTCAACTATAAACTATTTTCTTAAAAGTCTGTCATTGTTCGTCATAGAACATAGAACATAGAACATAGAACAGCACAGCACAGAACAGGCCCTTCAGCCCACAATGTCGTGCCGACCATTGATCCTCATGTATGCACCCTCAAATTTCTGTGACCATGTGCATGTCCAGCAGTCACTTAAATGACCCCAATGACCTTGCTTCCACAACTGCTGCTGGCAACGCATTCCATGCTCTCACAACTCTCTGTGTCATGTTTTAGCTGGTAATCTCCTGTCCCAGTCTACTCCGGCTTACTCTTCCCTCATTCCTTTATAAGTAGAGAGATAACAAGGTGTAGAGCTGAATGAACACAGCAGGCCAAGCAGCATCAGAGGAGCAGGAAGGCTGATCTTTTGGACCTAGATCCTTCCTCTGAAGGCTTGGCCTGCTGTGTTCATCCAGCTCTACACCTTGTTATCTCAGATTCTCCTGCATCTGCAGTTCCTACTATCCCTTCCTTCATAGGTACCCTGATTTAACACAGTTGTTTCTGAGCACTGTTTTTCCCTCTCACATTATTGCTAAATTGTTGTGGTCACTGTTTCCTTGATGAACTTTAACTCTGGCATCATTTATTAAATGCATAATTAAAGTAAATGCTGGAAATCAGAAACAAACACAGAATGCTGGAGAAACTCAATAGGTGTGACGGCATCTGTGGAAAGAGAAACAGAGTTAACATTTCAAGTCTGGTATGACTCTTCAAGAGAACAGATGAAGAGTTCTACCATACTTGAAATATTAATGCGTATTTTTCTCCCTCCACATATGCTGTCACACATGTTGAGTTTCTCTAGAATTCTCACATTTCTTAAATCTACCTCATTGCACATTAGCACACCTAAATTAGTCTCATCCCTGATTGGACCTGCAACATATTGTTCTCAAAAGCTGTCCTGAATGCATTCTATGAATTCTTCTTCTTGACTTCCTCTGCCAATCTGACTATCCCAATCAACATGTAGATCAAAGTCACCCATATGATTAATGTATTGCCTTTTTTACATGCTCATTACCTCCTGATTTATCCCTATCCCACCATATAGCTACTGTTATGGAGCCTATAGATTATTCCTACTAAAGTCTTCTTCCTTTTTACCTCCACCAATGGAGTCGACATTTTCTGATCCAAGATGGACTGGACAGATGAGATGCAGAGGGGTTGTTTTCCTGATTTGCAGAATCTACAAAAATATACCATACTCTCAGGTTCCAGGAAAACCATTTTGGAGTGACTTGAAGAAAAATTTCATCACCCATTGGTAGTGAACCTGTCATGTTAACTCTGGTTTTCTATCCACAAATGCTCCCAAACCTGCTGACTTTCTTCAGCACTTTTATTTTTGTTTCAATTATCCAGCATCCACCCTTCTTTGTTTTAGTTCATGGACCTTTGCTATTTGTACAGTTAGGATGCCTTTAGCATCAGCCAGAAAGTGGCAGTGGATCCAAGAAAAATCCAAACTTGTAAATTTGAATCCATCTTTAGTGCCCATATTAGTTTGCATTGTTCAAATGCTATCTGCATAAATTGAAATTTTTGAAGCCTGTGTTGGTTTTTTGCACTACTTTATGGTTTATTTGTGCTGAAGTGAAATCATCGTACCTTATGCGATGTCAACACGTACTCAGTATATTTTTGGCACCCAGTACATCTGTTTTCAAGTCAGATAGAATGTCTAAGCTGTAATTCTTTATCTCCACACTCTACAATGCTTTTGCACTTTGTCTGAAAGCTGTAGGCTACTAAAAGATTTCTGAGAAAATTTATTTCTGGTTTACAATGAGACGAAAAGGGAGTGGTTGCATTTGCATTGAGCTTTGGGGGTGAGGTGTGTGCAAGCCTCCTACTACTCAAAGTAGTCCTGTTCCCCAGTTCCATTTAATTTATTGTTTCATTTTATACTTCAATAAGAGGAAACACATTGTCTTCCTTTCTGGTGAAAAGAAATGTAAGCTCTAAAGGTTTCTTCCTCCCCTCATCTTCCCTAAGATTCCATCTCTTCTTCTAATCCCACTTCTTGATATATATTGAATACACTCTCTGACCTTCCTCCCTTTGATGCTGAATAATCTATGTCCATCAATGGACCTAGTTTTATCACTGTAACCCCCACGCCCCTCCCCCCCACACCCCCCAATCATCTCAATGAATTTTGAGTGAACTCCTGTTCCATTCCTTTCTCTGCTGTGCTAACCTCTTTGGACTAGAATCATCACCCTACCTCCAGGGACCTTCCCACCTTCTCCAATATTGTCACCCCACCCGGACTCTTCCCTCAAGCCTCTTACTTGGCCTTGATCTTTTCATTGGGAACAGTTGATTTTAACTCCCTTAATTTCCATGCTCCCCTCGGCCCACTCGAACTTGTCTTCCTTAACTTAATGTACTATATTCCTTCAGGTCTGACCCTGCCTTTGTTATCAAACCACCTGACTAAGGAGTTACTATTGTCATCTGGTATGCCAACCTCTGCCTTGCAGAGGCTGAATTCCATCTCTTGGACACTTCATTCTATCTCCCCAAACCGTGATCCTATTACTGAACATTGGGCTGTTGTTTCCAGCAGTCACTCACCTCCTCTCCTCTGGAGATTTCCCTTCCACAGCCAACCCCACAGAGCTCTCTTCCATCTTCTTCCCAAACTCCACCAATAGGACTAACCTGGCAGACTCATTGTTGCAGCATGTCCCTTCTCTAATGAATTTATTTATTTCTGTCATGACTCTACTTTTTCTCTCCTTGTTCGGTCTCTACTCACTTACATTTGTAATTTCTCTAACTCTTCTACATGATAATAGCATACTCCGTCCAATTAATCATGCAAAATCTTCCTTCATAACACCTTAGTGCTTATGACAAAATTAGGAGCATTGTCCAAGGACAAGTAAAGCAACAATTTAATGTAGTCATAGTCAATGAATCGTACTTACAATTTCCCAGATTCTTCTATTACAGACAGAACACATCCACCAGAGATGATGGCATAGTCAGGCAGATGTTGCCAATGGTGTCCTTGACATTGACTCTGGACTAAATGAATTATCACGATATCATGTCAATATTGGACAGTGATATTTCCTGTCACCTACTGACCTCACCTCAGCTGAAAATCAGTACTGCTCTATTTTGAACTCCACATGTAAGAAGCACTGAAGATAGAAAGGGCTTGAATGCACTCTGGGTGTGGGATTTCAATATTCATCAACAGAAGCACTTTGGTAGTACCACTACTATTGAAGCATGGCCAAATCCTTTCATATGTACCTGCCAGACTGCACATGCAGCATGCTATGTAGGAACCAACGGGAGGGAAAACAAACCGATTCAACCAGATCTTCACCAATCTATCTGTCACAGATACATGTGACCACCACAGTTCTGATATGAGTTCTAGTGGAGACGAAGTCCTGTTTGGACAACTAAGGTACTAGCTATCATGTTATGAGGCAGTACCATTGTGCTGAATGGAATCAATTCAGAACTGACCTACCATTGCAAAATTGGGTGTCGATGTGAGCAACTGGCTAATCAGCACCTGCAGCATTGTATTCAATCACAATCTGTATTCCCATGACAATCATACAGATATCACATTTAAACCCTGGTTCAATGGATCAGCATAACAAGAGCAGCACCAGAAATACTTAATGAGAACAGTTTCACAATAAACTGATAAGTAATTCTACAACCAATTAATCAGATCGAAGTTACTTGTGAATGGTTGTGAATAACGAAACAATGATTGGAGAAGGAGAACGGGTCATCACAAATATCCCAATCTGAAATGATAGGAAACAAACTTGAAGCATTTGCTATCCTCTTTAGCCTGAATAGTTTTGAGTCGGTGTTCCATTTCAGCCTCCTACTGATGTCCTCAGTATCTCAAATGTTAATCTTCAGCCAATTCAATTCACTTATCCTGATAGCAAGGAGTGGCAGAAGCCAATGTATTAAAATAAAAATATTGTTGGTTCTGGGAACAATCCAACAGCATCAGTAATAAAGGGGAGAGAGATAATGGGAACTGCAGATGCTGGAGATTCCAAGATAATAAAATGTGAGGCTGGATGAACACAGCAGGCCAAGCAGCATCTCAGGAGCACAAAAGCTGATGAAGGGTCTAGGCCCGAAACGTCAGCTTTTGTGCTCCTGAGATGCTGCTTGGCCTGCTGTGTTCATCCAGCCTCACATTTTAGCATCAGTAATAACTTTGCTTCCAGAATGAGTTACATTTCCAGCAAATCTGTTCTGTAGAACTACAAAACAATGAAGAAATTTTCATTTCCAGAAGAAAAATAGTTGAAATCCAACCCTGCCAATTACTACCTATGTCTGCTAACAATATGAATGAAGTGTTAAATGGTGCTATTGACAATGCCATCCTGTGATATAGATAAAACAATGACCTTCTCACCAGTGCTTAGTTTGGGCTTCAAAAGGGCTACACCTGACCTTATTTCAGCTTTAGGCCAAACATGCGTGAAAGAGCTGAATATCGGAAGAGAAATCAAAGTGACTGCTCTTGATATCAACAGCGTGTGACTGAGTTTGGCACCATGAAGCACTAACTAAACAGAAATCACACAACATCAAGTTATAGCACAACAGGTTTATTTGAAATCACAAGCTTTCGGAATGCTGCTCCCTCATTAGTTGAAATGAAAGTGAATGGGAATTGAAAGGAAAACTGTTCTCTGGTTAGAATTATAACTTACAAAAAGCAAGATGATGGCAGTTGTATTGCGAACCTAACATCTCACCACAAGGACCTTTGTATCGGCATTCCGCAGGTAGAATCCTCGGCCCAACCGATTTCAGTTGCCTCACCAATGATGTTCCCTCCATCACAAGGTAAGAAGTGGGATGTTATTACCTGGAGGAATTGTTGCATGGTCTCATGTGATTTAGTTTCTTCGTGCTCTGAAATACAACATATATTCGCGTTGTGTTGGCCCACTAAAACACCTACAATGATATCTACCGTACACAGGACAGTTACCTTTTTTTGCATTCTGCATATGCGTTCAACTTCTCGGGAGATCGAAGGTAACAATGCTCCTTTAATCTAATCTTGGGAACATCCTGCAGTCCCAACGGTACCTTAAAACGGCCATATGTTAAGCCGCTGAGTATGAACTAATAACAAGAAAGGTACTATTTAATCACATAAGTGTGAAGAATGTTCACTTCCAGGCGTTAACGTCCACCGTATTTTTCAGTGTTTGTGTTTAAGTGTCAGATTTCGAGCAGTGATACAGTTTCTCAAAGTTGTTTAACGTAAAACACCGAAAAATTACTAGTTGCAAAGGGCGCTTGGCAAAGGCAGTTAAAAATACTTGAGCTGTGTTTCAGCAGTTTTCATCACAAAAGTGTGCTAGCGTGTGTGATCTCACGCTTACAAATCAGTGGCGTAGGGAAAGACAGTGACCTCCCTGTGACCTTTCCAGAAAACAAGTTATGTGGCCATGTTTCCAGATCGCAGGCCGAGACCACATCTGAACAAGAGAAAAGAGGAATGAGCAACAGCTGCAAGGCATTGGGAAAGTTCACTTTCTATTTAGATCTGGAGGATGTTTTGCTGGAGAGTGTGAAAGCATTTGTCAAGGACAGCGTGATAACAATCTCCGGAAACAGAGCTGAGGTTATTGAAGAGAACAATGGGATGATCAGATGCAACTACCGCGGGTTTTCTAAGAAGTTCTGCCTTCCGCAAGGCACGGACCCAAGCACTTTGAAGCTGACCACGCCTGATGGGAAGACTCTGGTCGTAGAGCTCGCCTACCACGGTCTCCCAGCTCCCAAATTGGAAACTTCTATGCTGAGGAATTTACTTGACACCAATTGTTGTGATTTAACATCCACTCCGTTTCCGACATCATGGAACAGGAAGCAGCCTCATGTTGGACCTGCCTCACCAATGCCCAACCAGGCGTCGGCCTGTGGTTCTTGCACGAAAGTGGTCCCCAGAAGGTCCAACATTTCAGGAGCGGCATGTGCCTCAACAGCGGCTGTGAAACCCATTCGCCGCGTCTCGTTCTGCCACGGTGACCCGTCCGTCTCCTTGTACGAGAACCAACACAACTCGCTGTCAGCTGTCTACAGAGGATGCCGCTCTTATATCAGAATGTCCCCCGAATCGAAGCTGCAGCGCCGATACCGAGCAACTGCTCACTACGAGTCGCGGCAAAACGTCCCCTCCAAGTGCAGCGCGGCGATCCAGTTCCCCTGTCCCAACGCGTCATCCAAACTCCAGGCAACCGCGAATGCAAGTCAATGGAGAAATGTTGGTCAAAGCAAAGTGTGAGCGCAGATCAGCCTAAAAGCCATCTTTACAGGGCTGCAACGCACATCCCTGCTGTCTTTCAGATGGGCCGAAGAAATAAGGTTCTTTTTCTTTGGTGTGCGTCCTTTTCCATTCCAACCTCTGCTTGAAACAACTGTTTCATTTTGGAAGACGAGTGAGCATTCTACACATAACCGGGAGTCCTCGATCAAAATATTAGTGTTGGATTTGCGTTCTGAGCTGGAAACTTTTGCCCATAATTTGTAACAGTTCAATAAAATTAAGCCTGGACATTTTGTTGCCGTTGGTCAGATCCATTCGTAGATTTGTAATGAAATGGTGTGCTTTAATAAACCACGAATTATTTTACTTCTGGGCTTGGATGTCTTAGTTAGAAAATCGCTCACTTTTAGAACTTTTACAATTTTTGAAGAAATACTTCTGTATTCTTGGAAATTCAAAAATCAAGGTTCAAAATATACCAGGTTTAATTGTTATTTATGAATGAAAACGAAATTGACGATTTGATCCAGTTATTGTAAACTTCTCCTATACCCGCTGAACAAGGCTGAACAGTATCCAATACAGTGTAAGCATTTTTAATGGCATGGTAATTACTGGTAAATTAATTGTTGGTAAATTAATTATATTACATGGACATTAATTACATGGCAATCGATTTTCAATTTCACTGATTTTTTTCTACAAAATTAATTGATCAATGGTTAAAATAAAAATCAGTGAAATTGAAAAGCAATTTTTCAAAAGTTGATCCAGCCAGGGAGGTACGTCAGCTTACAAGGCAAAATGATATGGGACATTGCAGAGCAGCTTGTAGGTATTGATATTGAGAGGGGTCAGAAAGGGACACAATGTACAACCATAAAACAACGCAACAGCAAAAAAGGTCTAAGGAGGAGAAAGGATAAATAGGCAAAATTAATGTATTTTTACTTTAATATGCATAGTATTTAAAAGAAAACAAGTGAATGCACGCCACAAGCAGATGTTAATGTTTAGGAGCCATCATGGAGACATAGTCACAAGGAGATCAAACCTAAGAACTAAATAGATAGAGCTATGTGACTTTTTGAAAGTACAGACAGGAAGGAACGGGTGGTAGGATAGTTTTGTTAGTAAGGGACTGAATAAGTATGATTGCAAGAAATGATCTTTGGTTGGAAGACGTAAAATCCATATAGGTGGTGGCAAAAATAAGGGAAATGGGAAAGAAGATGAGGGACTGGTCTGCAGTTAGTTATTCTGTAGTACAGAGATTAAATCAGAAGATACTGTGAGCATATGAAAATAGGCAGTACTGTGTGACCACTTATCGGTAAATTTAATGTTAATGTAGATTGGGAAAATCAAATTGGCAGAGGTAGCCACAAGGCAAAAAAGACATAGGATACAGTCAGAGCAGTTTCCGACAACACTGAAGAGACCAAAACACGGTTCAAGCTATCTTAGATCTGATAATATGTGATGAGGCAGGTTTCATCAATGACATTGGTCTAAAAGATGACATTGGTCTAAAAGATGCCCTAGGAAACAGTGACTGCAAAGTGATAGAATTTAGTTTTTAGTTTCACAAGCATAGGCCAGAAAAAAAAGTGACAAGCTTAAATAAGGGTAATAACAAGGGTATTTGGGCAGAATTAGTTGAATTGGACTGAGAAAGAAGTTTAGCAGAAAAGATGAACAATTGCAGACATTACAGGAAATAATTCATAACTGAGAAGAGATATCCTAGTGAGGAAGAAGGATTCTGGGATGAGGACAAACCAAACATGGTAAGCCAAGGAAGTTAAGAATGGTATCAAATTGAAAGAAAAAAAACATACAGTGTGGCAAATATTAATGATAAGCAAGGCGATTGGAAAATTTAAAAACAATAGATGACCAAAAAAGGGGGAATATAAACTATGAAGGGAAACTATTCAGTAATATCAAATTGGACAGTAAGAAGTTCCTTAAATATATATAAAGAAAGAGAGAGGCCAAAGTGATCATAAACTCCTTGTTTCCATGCCGTACAACTCTATGACTCTAGTAATATTGGGGAACCAGGAAAGGGCAGAGGTGTTGAATAAATACACCAGTGTTCACTGTAGAAGACACTAATAGTATTCCAAAAATGTTGAACAGAGAGACCCGGTTCAAGTACATAGTTCCTTGAAAGTGGCATCACAGATAGTGTGTTGAAGAAGGTGTTTGGCACACTTGCCTTCATTGCTCAGACCATTAAGTATAGAAGTTGGGATGTCATGTTGCAGTTGTACGGGATGTTGGTGAGGCCAAGTTTGGTGTACCATGTACCCTTTTGGTTCTCCTGCTACAGAAAAGATATAATGAAATTGGAGCGGGTGCGGAAAAGCTTTACAAAGATGTTATCAAGCTGGAGGTTTTGAATTATAAGAAGAGGCTGGAAAAGCTGGGATGTTTTTCACTGTAGTGTAGAAGATTGAAGGATGACCTGACAGAGGTTTATAAAATCATGAGAGGCATAGATAAGGTGACTGGCAAAGGTCTTTTCTCCACAGTAGGAGTGTTCAAAACTAGACTGCATAATTTTAAGGTGAGAGGAGAAAGATTTAAAAGTGAGGAATAACTTTTTCATACAGATGATGGCTTATATCTGGAATAATCTGCCAAAGGAGGTGGTATGGCTCACTTCTGTGGATATTAATGGAGGTAGCTACAAATATAAAATATGGACTTGTAGTAATTCCACAAGAATGGCACAAAAATTCTACAGAGGGATATAGACAGGTGAAATGAATGGGAAAAAGGCTGGCAGATGTAATATAGTGTGGGAAACGGAGAGGTTATGCACTTTCTAAGGAGGAACAGAGGATCTGAATATTATTCAAATAGAGAAAGACAGCAGAAATTTGCAGCACAGAGGGAATTGGGGGAGGTCTTCTGGATGAATAACAAAATGTTTATGCGAAATAGGACAAATGAACATTTAGCCTACTTTCAAAGGGAATGGCATAGAAAAATAGGGAGATCTTACTAAAACTATAAAAGTTACAGGTCAGGCCCCTTCAAAATGTAGTCAGCAATTTTGTACTCCTTATCCAAGTAAATATATACTTACATTGGAGGCAGTTCACAAGGTTTATCCTGTGTATGGAGAGATCTTTTTATGGGCCTCTTCTCTACAGCATTTAGAAAGATGAAAGGTGACCTTATTGTAATGCATCAGATTCTGTGGGACCTTGACAGCATAGATGAAGAGAGGAAAAAAAAAACAAAAACAAAAATTGCTGGAAAAGCACAGCAGGCCTGGCAGCATTTGTGGAGAGGAATCACTGTTAATGTTTCGGGTCCAGTGACCCTTCTTCAGAACTCGAGTTCTGGTCATCCTACCAAATGAGTTAGGGTGTAGGAACCAAATAAGCTCAGAGTCACTGAGTATTCTGACAGAGAGCAAATGAGCTAGAGATGTAGCCTGGTCAAACCATGAGTTGCAGATGTATACCTGAAAACAAAAAGCCCTTGCAGCAGCATTACAATGATAGTTGCCAGTGCTGCTCCAAGTGCAATCACTGAAGTCCAGAAGAATTCTCTAAGTGGATTGGACATATGCCTTGAGGGTTCACAGAGGCTAAAATGTGGTCGATGTGAATGTCTGTGCTTGTAGATTGTGTATAACTATGGAGTCCATGGAGCATGCCCAATATGTCAGCCCCCAGTGTTCAACATGCGGATCTTTTGGAGCAAGTGATAGGTTGAACTCACCAAATCCCTGTGTTTACTGTTTCCATGTCAATTTTTCTCAGTGGCTAGTTTGTATAGAGAGAGAGATTGGTAAGATTGCAACATGCAATGAGGTCGGCTTTTAACAAGGCACTTAACAAGCAATAAGGAGCATCAATTGAAACCTAATTTCTTCTTGGTGAGCCAGCTCACTGTGTCACTTGTAAAAAGCAGATGTGACATTTGCAAGATGGAGGCAGAGTAAGATGCTGTAGCCAGAGTTCCTCAGCTCACCTGTTCCTTTTCCTTCTTCTCTCCTTTTTACTTTCCTCTTTGCAGCAGTTTTTCTTTCCCCTCCTCACCCATTCCCAAGTTTTCATTCTTAAACTACCCTACCTGGAGAAAAGAGGTGAGACAAAGGGAGACGAGTTCAGGCCAAGCCCCAGAGTGGGGAGCAGAGCTAGCGTTGGCCGAGTCCTGGACCAGAAATAGTTGGCCAAAAGGGATAATAAATCATCTTTTTAAAATAAGTTTTGTCTGTAGTTCATCCCAAGTGACATTCATGGTTCAAATGAAACAGACAGCCGTAACACAGAAATGGAGGATTCAACGGTGGTGGCAATGTGAGACCACCCAGATCTAAGTCCCAACCAGGAACACAAATGGAAAATCACATTGAAAGGCAATGAGGACCTAGATACATGTAGAAAGTGCAACAAACAAAGGATTATCTTCGTCATTATGTTTTGTTGTTTCAAGAAAGGAGAAAACGAAGGGAAAGTGAAATTCATATTAAAAGATGTTGACAATGAGGAAAAGGCGTTTTGTTTATTTTTCATTAGCTTCTCATAGTCATAGAGAAAACAGAGCCTTCAATGCACTTTGTCCATGCAAATCAGATGTCCTAAATTAATCAAGTCTCATTTGCCAGCCTTTGGCCCATATCCTTTCATACCCTTCCTATTCATATACTCATCCAGATGCCTTTTGTAGTTGTACCAGCCTCCACCACTTCCTCTGGAGGCTCATTCCATATATGCACAATGCTCTACATGAAAAGTTGCCTCTTTGGTTCCATTTAAATATTTCCCATCTAACTATAAACCTATTCCTTCTAGTTTTGGACTCCCAACCCTGGGGAAAAGACCTTGGCTATCCATGCCACTCATGAATTTCTAAACTTTGATAAGGTCACCTCCCATCTTCTGACGCTCCAGAGAAAATAGCCCCAGCTTGTTCAGCCTCTTTCTATAGCTCAAACCCTCCAACACCAGCAACATTCTTGTAATTTTTTTCTGACCCTTACACATTTCACAATATCTTCCCTATAGCAGGGAGACCAGAACTGAATGCAGTATTCCAAAAGTGGCCTAATCAACGTCCTGTACAGCCACAACATGACATCCTAACTCCTCCGCTCAATTCACTGATTAATAAAGACAAGCATACAAATACCTTTTTCATTCCACTGTCAACCTGCCACTCCATCTTCAAGGAATTATGAACCTGCACCCCATGGTCTCTTTGTCAAAACTGTCTAGGGCCATTAAATTTGTACATCCTGCCTGATTTGCCTTACCAAAATTCACCACCTCACATTTATCTAGATTAAACTTAATTTCTCATCTCATCAGCCCATCTGAACAAGGTCTCGTTGTACTCTGAGATGACAATTTTCACTGTCCACTACTCCACCAATTTTGATGCATCTGCAAACTTAATAACCATTCCCTCTACACTCACATCACTTTTATATAAACAACAAAAAGCAGTGGACTCAGCTCTGATCGTTGTGGCAAACCGCTGGTCACAGGCCTCCAGTCAGAAAAACAACCCTCTACCCTTACCATATGTCTCCTACCTTCAAGCTAATTTTGTATCCAAGTGGCAAGCTCTCCCCAGATTTCATGTGATCAACCTTGCTAACCAGTCTATCATGCAGAACCTTGTCGCGTGCCTTGCTGATGTCCATATAGACGATATCCACCAGTCTTCAATCTTCTTTATCACTTCAAAAAACTCAAGCAAGTTAGTGAGACATGACCTTCCTTGCACAAAGCCATGTTGACTATCCTGAATCGAATCCCCTCCGACAGGACTGGCAAGTGACCTTACAGATGTTATAAAACCATGAGAGGTATGGATAGGTTAAATGGACAAGGTCTTTCCCCTGGGGTGGGGAAGTCCAAAACTAGAGGGCTTAAGGTGAGAGGGGAAAGATTTAAAAGGGACCTTAGAGCAACATTTTCACGCAGAGGGTGGTGCGTGTATGGAATGAGCAGCCAGAGGAAGTGATGGAGGTTAGTAGAATTTCAATCTTTAAGAGGCATTGGGATGCGTACATGAATAGGAAGGGTTTAGAAGGCTATGAGCCAAATATTGGCAAATGGGATAATTTATTTTCGATATCTGGTTGGCATGGATGAGTTGGATTGGAAGGTCTGTTGTTGTGCTGTATATCTCTATGACTCAATAACTTACCCACCACTGACATCAAGATCACCAGTTCCCTGACATTTCCTTACCATTTCTTAATTAATGAGTCACCTTTCCAGTTTTCTGGCATCTCATCATTGGCTATCAATGATACAAATATCCAAGCAATAGGCCCAGCATTCACTTCCCTAGTTTGAGTGTATCCCTAATCAGGTCCCGTAATTTCAGTCATCTTGAGATGTTTTTAAACAGACACTTTTCAAGATATCACTATATATTTTTCCAAGTTCTCTAACTTCCATATCCTTTTCTACAGTAAATACTGATTGAAATACTCGTTTAGTAGCTCACCCATCTCCTGTGGTTCCACATGTAGACAACCTTGTTGATCTTAAGGGGCCTTATTCTCTCCCTAGTTACTCTTTCCCTCTTAGTGTATTTGTAGAGTAATCCCATTTGCCAAAACTATCTCATGTTATCTTTTTGCTCTCCTGATTTCCCACTTGAGTATACTGTGACTGTCCTTATACTCCTCAAGGGATTCATTTAATCCCAGCTGTCTATTCCTGCCACATTCCTCCTTGGTTTTCTTGTCCAGAACCTCAATCGTTCTAGTTGTCCAGCATTCCCTACACCTACCACGCTTGTCCTTTACACTAACAGGACAAAACTGTCTTGTTATCTCATTTTTGAAGGCCTCCTATTTTCCCATTACCCAACTCTTCCTTTACCTGTGAATAGCCCCTCCTGATCAATTTTTGAAAGTTCTTGCTTAACGCAATGGTTTAGAACTTTAATTTTGAGATCAGGTCTATCCTTTTCCACCACTATTTTAAAACTAATAGAATTATGACCACTGGCCCCTAAAATGCTCCCCCATTGACGCCACAGGTCACTTGCCCTGTCTTATTTCCCAAGAGAAGGCCAATTTTCACTCCTTCTCTCATTGGTACATCCACATACTGAATCACAAAGTTTTCTTGTGCAAACTTAAGAAATTACTCTCCACACAAACTCTTCACACTGGCATTCCCTGTGTGTGCTTGGAAAGTTAAAATCCCCAATCATTACAACCCTATTGTACATAGGGATATCTGAGACCTCCTTGCAAATTTGTTTCTCAATTTCCCGCCAACTACTGGGGGGTGTTTAGTACAATCCTAATAAGATGATCATCGCTTTCTTTTTTCTTAGTTCCACCTAAGTATCTGACTCCCAGGAATATCCTCCCTAAATACAGCTGTAATGTTATCAAAAATGCCACTACACCTCTTCCTTTCCAGGCACATCCCCCCAAACTCCCCACCACTCCCTGCTTTCTGTCTTTCTTATAACATATATAACCTGGAACATTAAGTCACCAGGCTTGCCCTTCCTTGAGCCATGTTTCTGTAACAGCTATGATATTCCAGTTCCATGTTCCCAACCATGCCTTGAATTCATCTGCCTTACCTGTCAGGCCTCTTGCATTGAAATAAATGCAGCTTAGTTTGTCATTCTTATTTCAATCTCTTGCCATGATCTTGCCTACCTTGAGTATTTGACTTGCTTCTCTTCTGAACTATATCATCCTCAGACTTATCTCTTTTCTCACTATCTCTTTGGGATGTCCCCACCTGCTTTTACTAGTTTAAAGCTTCCTGAGTGGCACGAGCAAATGTCCCTGTTAGGATATTGGTCTTTTTCCAATTCAGGTGCAATCCATCATTCTTATTCAGGTCACTTCTGCCCCAGGAAAGATTCCAGTTATCTAATGATGTGAATCCCTGCCCTCTGCCCCAGCTTCTCAGCCATGCATTCATCTGCTCTGTCCTCCTATTCCAACTCTCACTAGAACTTGGCACTGGGAATAACCCACATATTACTACCATTCCTTTAAGCTCCTGCTGGTCACTCCCCACTTTGAGAATATTCTGCATACTCTCAGAGATATCCTTGATCCTGGCACCAGGGAGGCAAACACACCATTGTGATTTACTCAAAAATTATCTGTATTTCTCCAAATGTTTTATTTGAAGAAAAAAGAGGGAGATCTCAGTCAAGCAAATGTTAAGCTGTCAAAGGGTTAATATTATTAAGTAATTGGGCGAACGTAAAGAGGGATCACAGGAGGTTCTGGTGAAGACCTGGATTCAAGTCACATCAGCTCCAGGCATGTGCCATAACATCTCTGAAAAAGTTACTTTGTAAATAGCTAGTGGTGGGTGCTGCAGCAGTTAAAAGAAAATCAAAGGAACTTGCAGTGAAGAGTACAGATAACAAGGTGTAGGGCAAGAAGAACACAGCAGGCCCAGCAGCACCAGAGGAGCAGGAAAGCTGATGTTTCAGGCCTAGACCCTTCTTCAGAAATGGGGGAGGGGTAGGGGGTTCTGAAATAAATAGGGAGAGAGGGGGAGGTGGATAGAAGATGGATACAGGAGAAGATAGGTGGAGAGGAGACAGACAGGTCAAAGAGGCAGGGATGGAGCCAGTAAAGGTGAGTGTAGGTGGGGAGTTAGGGTGGGGATAGGCCAGTCCAGGGAGGATGGACAGGTCATGGGGGCAGGATGAGGTTAGTAGGTAAGAGATAACGGTGGGGCTCGAGGTGGGAGGAGTGGTTATGTGGGAGGAAGGACTGGTTAGGGAGGCGGAGACCAGCTGGGCTAGTTTTGGGATGTGGTTGAGGGAGGGGAGATTTTGAAGCTGGTGAAATCCACATTGATGCCATTGGGCTGCAGGGTTCCCGAGCGGAATATGAGTTGCTGCCCCTACAACCTTTGGGTGGCATCATTATGGCACTGCAGGAGGCCCAGGATGGACATGTTGTCTGAGGAATGGGAGGGGGAGTTGAGATAGTTTGCGACTGGGAGGTGCAGTTGTTTAGTGTGAACCGAGCGTAGGTGTTCTGCAAAGCGATCCCCAAGTCTCTGCTTAGTTTCCCTGAGTTAGAGGAGGCCACAACAGGAACAGCGGATACAGTATACCACATTAGCAGATGTGCTGGTGAACATCTGCTTGATGTGGAAAGTCTTCTTGGGGCCTGGGATGAGGGTGAGGGAGGAGGTGTAGGGGCAAGTGTAGCACTTCCAGCGGTTGCAGGGAAAAGTGCTGGGTGTGGTGGGGCTGGAGGGGTGTGTGGAACGGACAAGGGAGTCACAGAGAGAGTGGTCCCTCTGGAACGCACATAAGGGTGGGGAGGGAAAAATGTCTTTGGTGGTGGGGTCGGATTGCAGATGGTGGAAGTGTCGGAGGATGATGCATTGGATCTGGAGGTTGGTGGGGTGGTATGTGAGAATGAGGCGGGTTCTGTTTTAGTTGTTATTGTGGGGAGGTGGTGTGATGGAAACACGGGAGACATGGTCGAGGGTGTTCTCGATCACTGAGGGGGGAAGTTGCGGTCCTTGAAAAACGAAGACATTTGAGATGTTCGGGAGTGAAATGCCTCATCCTGGGAATAGATGCGGTGGAGACGAAGGAATTGGGAATAGGGCATGGCATTTTTGCAGGAAGGTGGGTGGGAGGAGGTGTATTTTAGTCGGCAGTTGGAGATAAAGAGGTCGAGGGAGGGAAGGAGGCCTTGGGGTGGTGCCCAGGAAGAGGGGGTTTGTTGGAGGTGAGAGTAGGCCTCCAACACACCCCCTCCTCCTGGATACCACCCCAAGGCCTCCTTCTCTCCCTCGACCCTCTTCATCTCCAACTGCTGTCTCCCACTACGGTGAAGAGTAAGTATCTTGTCCACGTGCTAAGAACAAAGAAAGCTAAATACTAACAGAAATTTGAAACAAAGCAGAAAACATAAATAGTGCAAGTATTAAAAAAAAGCTTAAGGCACCTTTGCGACTGGAAACTGCATGGCGGGAGCTGAATGTGCAGGCTGTGCCCTGTAGTGATGGTTAATCAAGCATAGGTTGGGAGCAATGGCAGCTGATCAAGAGTGGGCCGGTTCAGCAGCAACAGCAGATCAGTGAGGGCCAGCAGTCGGTGGTGAGAGAGCGCCAATGAGGGGTAGCATTCAGTGGTGACAGAGTGCCGGTGAGGGGTAGCAGTCGGTGGTGAGAGAGCACTGGTGAGGGGTAGCAGTCGGTGGTGAGAGAGTGCTGGTAAGGGCCAGCAGTTAGTGGTGAGAGAGCGCTGGTAAGGGCCAGCAGTTAGTGGTGAGAGAGCGCTGGTGCAGGGTAGCAGTCGGTGGTGAGAGAGCGCCGGTGAGGGGTAGCAGTTGGTGGCGAGAGAACGCCGGTGAGGGGTAGCAGTTGGTGGCGAGAGAGCGCTGGTGAGGGGTAGCAGTCGGTAATGAGAGTGTGCCGGTGAGGGCCAGGAGTTGGTGGTGAGAGTGTGCCAATGAGGGGTAGCAGTTGGCGGTAAGAACTGGCCAGTTACGCACGGATAGCGATGTAAGTGGGTCTTATGCATGGGGGCGGTCACCTCCAATGTGTCCTAGCAATTAGAGCAGTTCCTGCACCAATGTGGAGATGGGACTTGGGACTCTGTGTTTTGGGCTTTTACCTTCCTTTCCTTTTGGGTGTGTTAAAATCTTTTAATTCTGGCTTTTGTAACCAAGTGGGCACCAGTGAAAGGTGACTGTGCACTTTTCTCTTTACTTATGTGTTCCTATACTTAGTATATGTGACAAATAAATAGCTAAATCTAAATATCCAAAATTTTAACAGTATTGCTAATGTTTTGGATGAAGAACCATTGTCAGCTTTTATTCCCACTTTCCCTGGTCCACTGAACTTATTCTGGATATCAATAACTGAGGGCAGGTCAAACAATGGAATATAACCTTTGTTATTTATTAAAGAACAGTGCATTACAAAAAAAAATGCGAAGTATCTTACCGATTTTTACAAAGTTGGGTAGAGTACTTGTGGATTGTGAGGCAAGAAGTTAGAATTTGCTGTTTGCAGAATGCTAGTGGGGAAAGCATTGCATGGCCCCTTTAAAAGATGAAATGATTCTTCAATGATTAAAGATGTAAAATTGATGTCTTTGTGCAGCTTGGAAGTTTGTAAGTACTCAGAAAGCATTTGAATTGAAACATATATCTCAAAAGCCTGTACAGTTAGCAGGTCAAGCAGCAGTTTTTACCAAGATCACAAGCTTTTAATTTAGCCAATCAATTTGAACCAGATCCTTGGCTACCAAAAAAGCAACTACATTTAAATCTGATGGTTTTGACAACATAGGACCAATCCATTTGTGAGAATTTGATATATCATCAAGGGTATAAAAGATGGGGACAGTTGGACAAAACCCCAACTACCACAGGTAACAGCCATCAACTCTCGACAGAGAATAGCCGGCTCTCACAGATTCATCTAAGTCTTAGAGAAAGCACCATCTAAAGAACAAAGGTACCCATGATACATCTAGTGAATATTCCAGACGGAAGAATTGAAGGAGAAGGCATAGAGCATTCTGGAAGACATGAAACCTGGCTGTAATTTTGAGACTAAATTCTACAGTTTTAAAAATATTTATTTTATAGAAGTGGATTTGTATTTATTGGAACAGTATACTATTAGAATCTTGTTTTATTTGGGAATAGTTAACAGCTAGCAGGGATTTATTTGGTTTGTTAATAGTTTAGTTAATTTGTTCAGTGTTAGAGTTAGATAAATAAATAGTTACTTGTTGATTGTAAAGTGAATGTCAGGGATTTGTTTTATTTAACCACTAGAAGTCGCTGAAAGGCGGGTTATACCACATTTCACACTCCTTTTACAGATTATTGGGTGAGGAGCTCCTTTTTGGGTGAGGTGCTCCTTTTTGGGTGTTTCAGTGCGAGTTCACAGAGGGAGGTCAACCTCCATTTTATAACATCATACAATGCTTGCAATCATAAATAAAGCCTTTTATGTGCTCTTTACTGAGGATCACAGCAAAACAGGTGATCAGCCTGATCCATCCCTACTTCTAACTGTTGGTCTGACGATGTTTTCCCCAAGCTAGCTAATTGTGCTGTGGAGCAAGGCTTATTAAAAATACTCTTTCTGTGCAAAGGAGCTGAGCTTGCACTATTTGTCTCCAATTTGATAAATTTGGTCACTGGCAAACAATGTGGCATGTTATCCACCACAGTTTGATCAATTAACTCATTAGAATTTGCTCATGTGTCCTTGGAAAGAGGCTTATCTCTTCCTTTGAATGAACTCTCACTTCAGCTTTAAGTTTCTCGTGCTTTTCACTACTTTTATGCAATCTAATCAGTGGTGCGATATTTACACAGCACAATTCTATGGCAATCACAAATGCAGCTGATAAATACACTATGTTATCACATCTGATTCAGCGCCTGTTTTAAGCAAAGTTTTAGCTTTTCCAGAGTTGTTATGATAGATGAGTTCGTTTTCGCTGAGTTAAAATGCTCAATATAAACACATATATATTTCTTTAGTAACAAATACACATTAAAACCAGTAACTTTTCTAATTGTTAGGTCATCACCAGGCCTCATAAGTTTCGTTCTTCATTTCATTTAATTTCATTTTAGTAAAACCAGCAAATTTTAGGCTAATATCTATACCATAGAAATAGGTTGGTTGATCCAAAATTGATTCCGCAACACTGAGTTAATCCCTTAGATATATATTAATCTTATCTCAACTTTCCACTCTAATAGTACAATAATCCCTGCTTCAACTATTTATGCCTTTAAAATATGTCAAGGTCAATTAATTCTATATAGATTTCTTAATATCTGCACTTTCTCAAGATAATTTTACGTTAATGACCACTTGATACTTAATCCCCAAACAAACTAGCTTTTTCTTGCACCCATTAAATAGTACCAAATATTTTATTTACAATTACAATTTCTCATTGCTAATACCATCCTGGTGAATCTATACTATGTATTCACCTTATATTCAATATTATTTTGATTACGAAGCATCCAAAACTTCACATAGTGCCATATTGTAGCCCAGCCAAAGAAAACTTTACAATCATCTTTTTGTTCTTGTACTCTTTTGGGAACAGAAAACTGTTGGTTTTTTTGGCCTTGATTACAATTGTAGCAGCAAGTAATTATGCACACGAAACTCATGGGGGTAGATCTTGATTTCATGTAGCAGCCTGTTTTACACCCTCCTGATTTTTATTTTTATTATCTTCACTGGAATGCATATATAGTACAAAATTATAGTGTAATAACAACTGCTGGGAATACGGGAATATGTCTGCACGATACATTGCTGGTATATCCAAGTTCCGTACTAATGGAATTGAAGCACACAAAAAGTATGAAGACCGGAGCATGTCGGTGCAGTTGAGGGGTTCTGAACTTGGCAGAAGCTTTGAGCTTAAGCAAGAAATCAGAACGCCATCAGGGTGCTTCTGGATGTCCGGTAGGAGTATAATTTTTTTTTTATCTATGGAATGATTCAGTTCATTGACATCCCCTTTTGTATCCAAAAGGAATTAGGTACAAAGAGTTATACAGGATTAATGACATTAACCAAGAGGCAAAATTCTGTTGGAAGTGGCACTTGGTAGAAGGTCTTCTTGGAGAATATGACACAAGTCTTTCAGAGAGTTCTTCAAAAGTATAGTTTCCTTATTGCAGAGGTAAGTGTAGGTATATTGTCCATGCAGAATACTACACAGGCTATGACTGGCTAAATGGCAGAAGCATTGATAATAATATATAATGTGAATAAATAAAATGGACAATGAACAATAGTCAACAGAAAACAAGGCCTGCATGTCTAAGGGAAACCTAAAGTAAAACTAAATACTATATTGGGCTAGAATGATTATTAGATAATATTGAAACTGGTGTTAGACGACAATTAAGGCAAATTATCTCAAATAATATTCCAGACTTAATCAAATATATACAGATTTATTCAGGAAAACACAGAGCTTTGTTCTATATAAAGTTATTGTATGGTAACTTATGTGACCATAGTGAGACCTCCCACATGATTAAAGCCCAAAGAGGATGAATGTCTCTTTGAGAGTAGCTGGCCATTACAGTCCAATTCTCCTCAGTACTGGCAGCACCTTGGAGAACAATGACCACCGCTGCTACTCTATTCTAGTCTACAGGAGGAATACATCATGGATTCCTAGACAAAACTGAGTGTTTGGTAATCGGCATCACAAGGAGGAAGTCACTAGTGAGGTAGGGGAGGAGTGTAGTCAGAAACAGGGGAATGCAAATATAGAGACCCTGGTTCAAGAGGGTTCCCTGCCTATGCCAGTTGAATTAAATGGCTACTTAAGGGCCTTAATTGGCCTCTAGGAATGAGATGGAAGGCTGCCCTTGTCTTTTCCCAGCCTGAGCTTAATGGGGTTTGGCAGAAAGACAATAGGGTCTCCATAGCCTCCCACCTAATCAAATTCTTCCCTCAACTCTAAACATAGCTCTAGAATACATTAGGTGTTGCCCAAGGAATGCATTATTTAGCATACTGATGAAATTATCTATTGTTTTGTGCAAATTAGCAATTCTGTAATATCTATTGAAGCAATGTGAGCAACAGCTATAGCTTAAGCCATTCTAGAATTGGATATTTTAAGAAAATGTAAAAATATGTACTAAAGCCCCTAGATATATTTCATGATAGCAACAGTCTAGATTGGTTTCTTATACCTAAGAAATATAGGTTTCTCTCTTCTGTTCGTCAATATTGGAACATTTCTTTTAACAATTTCTGCTATATTTATTCAATAAACTTGTAATGCTCATCCATATCGAAGGCTTTTGACATTTTCTTTATAAACATTATCTAGTTTCTGTTAATCAAATAATTGCATTGATTTTGTCTGCTATGACTTGCCTCTTACATATCATACAAGGTGGCCTTAATAAACCTAATCGTTTCAGAGTGAGCTAATTTTATCCTGTGCTATATTCTCAAGAAACGTAATAAACAATATTAAATATTAACACCAGCCCATACCTTTTAAAATAATGCTTTTCACATCTGTTACATTATCTTACATTAGCAACACCTAATAGTGCACCATCCAGGTTGATGAAATTTGAGATATTGTAGTGAGAGCATCTACTACTCCCTTTCTAACATCCCTGAGTATTGTAGTTGCATATTATCATATACTGAGATAGTAAGGAACTGCTGATGCTGGACAATCTGAGATAACAAGGTGTAGAGCTGGATAAACACAGCAGGCCAAGCAGCATCAGGGGAGCAGGAAAGCTGATGAAACCTGGTAGCAATTTTGGAAGCAAATAAACAGATATGTTTGAAGCATTTGTTACGGATCAGACCAAGCCCTCTCAAGGTATAGCAATGAGATAGCCCAGACCCTAACTTTTAACTTATTTGAAAGCAAGTATAAGGTGCTGTATTTCAGATGTGACTCGATTGGCCCGCTACTAGGCTTTAAGCAAAATACATTTTATTCTTACAACACAGTTAAAATACGAATTTAAAACAGACTTGGCATAACTTTAAATCTATCAAAATACTTAACAAGATAATGTATTATTTAACTACTAACCATCAACTGTTCAAATACAGCAGCATTCCATAAATGCAGCCTTGGCAAAGGCAAATTCAAAAAAACAGATTTTTCTCACTTACTATCTACACCTGCCCAGGAGAAAGAAAAACCCAAAGAAACAATTGAGCGGTGGAGAGAACTTTGTTGCAGTAGACAGCACTCTCTATCAGCTTCAAACCCCAAAGCTGCTCCTCTGCTGTTTGGCCTGCTGTGTTCATCCAGCTCTACACCTTGTTATCTATTGTCATATACTGTTACTTTTTCATTCCAAATGGTTTGTGATTGATGGTTTAAAATTTAAAAAGTGATATTTCGAGATTAAAGTTCAGTTATCTCTTTCCAATGTAGAATTGATGGTTACTTTTTGGAAATCATCATGAGAAGTTATTTATGAGAATTTTACTGTTGAATGTAAAAGTATATTCTGATAAATTGTCTCGATGTGTCTTCTTAAAGGATAAAATGCATACCGTTACTGACATATATGAGTCACACTATGTTACCTTTTTTTTTCAGATAACTGGTGAAAGTTATCCTGCGAGCTGAGATGTCCTGTAAAGACAACATCATGTGACACAAAGATGTTCTGCTTCAGTGACGTCATGGATTAAGACAGCAACCCATAATTCAGTGTTCCACATTCATGATGTCACTCAGTTCAAGGGCAGTTGGGGTTGGGCAACAAATGTTGGCCTCATCAGTGACATTACATCCCATCAAAGGTTTAAAAACAGTGGACTGACGCGAACTCTTGATCATTAAAACATTCCAGAAGTTACATTTGAAGATCAACAACAAAGTTTAAATTGCAAGTTTTTCAATAAATTTCATTTGCCTGAAATTTTGCGTGTCTCTCTCATCAGCAGAGAGATGGCCAGGTGGGATTTTGAAGAAAAGTATAATTTTTAGCTTCTCTATCCCATTTGGAGTAAGTGAACATCTCAGAAAGTATCTAATACTGATTACCATTTCCTAGGAAATGTTGGAGCCTTTTCTGAGCTGAGCTGCACCAGTGCAGAGTATCCTCCCATGTGTTTCACACCAAAAAAATAAGTTTACTGGAAAATAGAGAAGAATTTTAGTTGAACATGTTCTGCTTCACTCTCCAGTTCCCTGAAGTGTGATCCACCCTGGCCTGATATTGTTCTCTTTGATTTCATATTATGAACAAGAAACCTGGTAGTAATTTTGGAAGCAGATAAACAGATATGCTTGAAGCATTTGTTATTGACCAGACCAAACCCTGTCAAAATATATCAATGAGATAGCCCAGACCCTAACTTTTAACTTATTTAAAAGCAAATATAAGGTGCTGTGTTCCAGATGTGGATTCGATTGGTCCACTACTAGGCTTTAAGCAAAGTACGTTTTATTCTTACAACACAGTTAAAAAATGAATTTAAAACAAACTTGGCATAACTTTAAATCTTTCAAAATACTTAACAAAATAACGTATTATTTAACTACTAACCATCAACTGTTCAAATATAGCAGCGTCCTGTAAGCACACCCTTGGCAAAGGCAAATTCAACAAAATAGATTTTTCTCACTTACTATCTACGCTTGCCCAGGAGAAAGAAAAGCCCAAAGAAACAATTTAGCAGTGGAGAGAAGTTTTCTGTAGTAGAGTGGGAGCTCTCTCTATCAGCTTCAAACCCCAAATTAAACTGAAAGCAAAATTCAGGTGAGCTGGATTCCATCCGCTCATGCTTCCTTTGTCTAATTAAAACAAAAGACTCGGGAAGGTGGAAGCTGTTTACTCACTGCTTCTGAAGTAGAAATTCTGTGGCAACATCTGTCTGCAAGAGAACAAATCACTTTTAAAGGCATAGTACCACAAAACATTTAATGCTTGTGCTCTGTTTCTGGTGGGACAGCCACTACAACTATGACACAATAAATGTATATAAATTTGATTACAAATACATGAGTGCAGTTTTCATTGGCCAATTGGAGAACTGGCAGGAAGTACATAGTTTTTAAAAAAATGTCAAATGGAATAAAATGCTCTTCAGGTAGGTTTCCTTGGATCTCGCCTGCAAATGAGGACCCCTATATTGGTAGTTCCAACTCCCTTGACTACAGGTTAATCAGGGGCTGTCAACTAATTGTCATCACTAATGTCAGCACGTGCAGGGCCAGCCAGAAGCACAAAAATTCCAGAAATCCCAGACAAAACAACTGAGTGAGAGTGAATTAGGAATCAAAGAGCTGGAGACTGGAAAAGGCGCTTTTCTCCTCTTTCCGATGCTGGGTTCTTTGAGTAGAACACAAATTCCACATCAGTTTCTCCTATTTAATCATGGGAAGTTCTTCTACCCCACCCCAAAGAAAAGCTGACTTGTTGTCTCTTCTGAAACAAAGTCGCCCTAGCTGCCATAGTTCCCAACCCAATGGACTGTATTAAATGCAGCCATTTTTTGGTAAAAAAAATTAAACTGAGCATTTTTACCTCAAATAACACTACTAAAAACAGATTATCTGGTTATTTATCTCACTGCTATTTAGAGAACCTTGAATGCATAATAATTACTGTATGCTCTTACATTATAAAAGCAGTATCCTTCAAAAGTTACTGTGAAGCCTTTTGGATATCCAGTGATTATATAAGGTGCTGCTTAAATGAAAATTGCTTCTTTCTATCCATTGGTAAGATCAACCAGCACAGTACAGGCTAATAATTAACATACAGCCTTCCCAATCTGCAGTTGTCTGCTTTAGTCTCTGTAGTCACTGAGTAGTGTAATTGGTTTATTCATTTTGAAACTTTTCACTTATGTAATCACGATTACTATGGAAATGTATACACTCACATTTGTTTACAGCTCCAGGAAGATATTCATCAATCTCAAAGTTTCGTCCTATGATAACTGGCAGATTCACATTAGAAATACAGATGTAACCAAGCATGTGATTGCCTAATTTCATTTAAAACTGACAGCATTGAGACCGGAGGTTCTTGAGTGCAACCTGAGCAGTTTAAAATGGTCTCCATTACATAAAGAATCGGGACATTCAATTTTCAATTACTAGCCACAGTATTTGTGGCAATGCCAATTACTAATTTGTACATGTCCTTTCCAAAGTTATTGTTTCAGAATATTATTAGCTTGTGAATTATGCAAAAAATTCTCTGCCATGTGTCATTTAAGGATATTTCCCACCACTTAAAACCAAGAGTGAGAATAAAGAAACTGCTGTAAAAGTGGGAAAAAAACACGAAAAAAAAATCCAAAGGAAGGGAAAGCAGAGGTAGTCAGCAGTACAGAGTGGAATAGTACAAGTAATTTTCTTTTCCCATAAAATTGTAGAGGATTTCTTCAGAGAAAGTGATTATGAGGGGATCATGGATCTTTGAATATCTATTGATTTGATTTGATTTGATTTGATTTATTGTCAAGTGTACCTAAGTCCGGTGAAAAGCTTTGTTTGTGAGCAAGGACATACAGATCATAGGGTGAAAGAAACTTGGACAGAGTAAGACCTATAGTTACGCTGTACAGGACATATGCGAGGCAAGATCAGCATTAACTAGATCAGCATTACTTGAAGTTAGAGACGCCGTTCATGAGCAGGGAAGAAGCTGTTATTGAACTTGCTGGTGTACATATTCAAGCTTCTGTCTTCTGCCTGATGGGAGAGGTTGTAGGAGAGCATTACTGGGGTGGGATGGGTTTTTGATGACGTTGGCATCCTTTCCGCAGCAATGAGATATGTAAATGGAGTCCAAGGATGGGTGGTTAGCTTCCCTGATGGTCTGGGCTAAGTACACAACCTTCTGTCGTTTCTTACAGTCATAGGCAGAACAGTTGCTGTACCAGGCTACTACGCACCCAGACAGTATGCTTTCTATGGTGCATCTGTAGAAGTTGATGAGGGTACTTATGGACATGGCAAATTTCCTGAGCCACCTGAGAAAGAACAGGCGTTATTGCATCTTCTTGACCGTCGCATCTACATGGGAAGTCCAGGACAAGTTGTTGGTTATTGTCACTCCAAGGAACTTGATGCTTTCCACCCTCTCAACCTCTGCTCCATTGATGTAGGGCATGTCCGCATTTTTTTCTGAAGTCAACTTTTCTGTGATGTACATATAGAGAGAATGAGAGTGCAACTGATCTCCAAATGTGGCCTGCTTCATTTTCATCTTCATTTTTGTTTTGAACTTTGAGAATTAAATTGTGACATTTCAACTTAAAAAATTTAAACTACACCAAAATCAATGACCAGAATGTAGGCTACCTCTCTAGTACTCAAATTTTAAGAAACACCACACTTTCAATCCCAAAGATATATGACTCCTGCCAAGTACTGACTCAGGAGAAATGTATTATCTCCAGAAGGAATACCTTCCTAGGACTAAACTTGGATACATAACATCTCAACACCAATCCCTGAAGTAGGTAACATTTCCTTTGCATCTTTTATTGAAATTAATATTTATCCCTTACTGGCTCTTTGAAAATGCATTGTTCAAATAGCCAATTCCTAAAACAAAGTCATTAGCCTCACACTCAAGATAGACAACATATAAGCAACTTCTGATGCACACCCTTCCCACATTACTCTTAGGAAATGGAAATTTCCACAATACCTATTTATAGTGTAAGTACAATCACACATTTATCCCAAGGAATATGACCGCCTTATTCCTAACCTCTATCATTCACCATAGATTTTGCACCTCTCCGATATCCACTCCTGAGATTCACATCTCTCCAACACTCATTTCAAAAATCACGATTCTTCTCCATCATTCACTTAGGAAACATTCTCCGTTTCTACATTGGAAACAAGGGAAAAGTACCTATCACTTGGCACATGTCTGTTCGCTTTTGTTGCATATTTGCCAAAGATTTTGAAGAAGGGTCATTGCACTCAAAACATTCACTCTGCTTTCTCTCCACCAATGCTGCCAGATCTGCTGAGTTTCTCCAACTATTTCTGTTTTTGCATTTTTGTCGTGCTCCCTTGTGCATATGTCTCATAGCTGCATTTGTCAATGGCATTTGCCCCAAATTCACTGCTGTAAGCAATAATATTTGACAAGATAGTGATATTTTTCAGTCTTAAAACCTACAAACCTTCCATACTTCCCAACAGAAAATTAACAGCTCTTTCTTGTTGCTTAATGAGACCAGCATTTATGTCTCCTTCGCAGTATATAATTCTCTTCTCAACATATAATCTTGAGCTATGGACTTTGTCAATGCCTTCACCGGGAGATTCAATATCCATCTTTTGTTCTTGATCTGACAGCTTGAACCAGCCCAATTCCCAACCTCAGCTCAGTCTTTAAAAACAACAAAAACAGAAGTTGCTGGAGAGGTTCAGCAGGTCTGGCAGATCTGTGAAGAGAAATCAGAGTTAACATTTCGGGTCCCTTGACCCTTCCTCAGAACTCAGCTCAGTCTTGCCTCTTTGACAACTCTTTCATGGCTATCCTTTTTCCTGCTGCTGCTTATCACTAATAAACAATCCAGCATAAAGAAAGAACATTTTCTTATTTCAAAAATATGTGTTATTCGTTATAAGTATCTGTATATATACACATTCACAAATGAAATTCCGTTCTGTAGAATAGCATATCAAGGAGACAAATAAACACCGGAGTTTAATGCTGTCCAATGAACAAACCAAAAAACATCTCTTACTTGAACAAGACAAGTTGATACTTACATGCAATTGAGGCACCAGGAGGGTCTGATAACTGAACGTACCCATTTAACTTCAGCTGGAAGAACTCAGACAGTGGTCTTTCCTCATTGTGCATTGGCAGCAACCGCCAAAAGGTTTAGTGTGTTCCTCAGCACATAGTCCCAGACCTTGGAATGTGCCAGTCTGCAACATTTGGTTGGGATCAACTCCTTGTTCTGGAAGGCCGACAAGTTTTGGGCAGACCAAACAGCATCTTTCACTGAGTTAATAAAATGTGAGGCTGGATGAACGCAGCAGGCTAAGCAGCATCTCAGGAGCACAAAAGCTGACGTTTCAGGCCTAGACCCTTCATCAGAGAGGGGGATGGGGAGAGGGAACTGGAATAAATAGGGAGAGAGGGGGAGGCGGACTGAAGATGGAGAGTAAAGAAGATAGGTGGAGAGAATATAGGTGGGGAGGTAGGGAGGGGATAGGTCAGTCCAGGGAAGACGGACAGGTCAAGGGGGTGGGATGAGTTAAGTAGGTAGATGGGGGTGCGGCTTGGGGGGGGAGGAAGGGATGGGTGAGAGGAAGAACCGGTTAGGGAGGCAGAGACAGGTTGGACTGGTTTTGGGATGCAGTGGGTGGGGGGGAAGAGCTGGGCTGGTTGTGTGGTGCGGTGGGGGGAGGGGACGAACTGGGCTGGTTTAGGGATGCAGTAGGGGAAGGGGAGATTTTTAAACTGGTGAAGTCCACATTGATACCATTAGGCTGCAGGATTCCCAGGCGGAATATGAGTTGCTGTTCCTGCAACCTTCGGGTGGCATCATTGTGGCAGTGCAGGAGGCCCATGATGGACATGTCATCTAGAGAATGGGAGGGGGAGTGGAAATGGTTTGCGACTGGGAGGTGCAGTTGTTTGTTGCGAACTGAGCGGAGGTGTTCTGCAAAGCACCTCCGCTCAGTTCGCAACAAACAACTGCACCTCCCAGTCGCAAACCATTTCCACTCCCCCTCCCATTCTCTAGATGACATGTCCATCATGGGCCTCCTGCACTGCCACAATGATGCCACCCGAAGGTTGCAGGAACAGCAACTCATATTCCGCCTGGGAACCCTGCAGCCTAATGGTATCAATGTGGACTTCACCAGTTTCAAAATCTCCCCTTCCCCTACTGCATCCCTAAACCAGCCCAGTTCATCCCCTCCCCCCACTGCACCACACAACCAGCCCAGCTCTTCCCCCCCACCCACTGCATCCCAAAACCAGTCCAACCTGTCTCTGCCTCCCTAACCGGTTCTTCCTCTCACCCATCCCTTCCTCCCACCCCAAGCCGCACCCCCATCTACCTACTAACCTCATCCCACCTCCTTGACCTGTCCGTCTTCCCTGGACTGACCTATCCCCTCCCTACCTCCCCACCTATACTCTCTCCACTTATCTTCTTTACTCTCCATCTTCGGCCCGCCTCCCCCTCTCTCCCTATTTATTCCAGTTCCCTCTCCCCATCCCCCTCTCTGATGAAGGGTCTAGGCCCGAAACGTCAGCTTTTGTGCTACTGAGATGCTGCTTGGCCTGCTGTGTTCATCCAGCCTCACATTTTATTATCTTGGAATCCTCCAGCATCTGCAGTTCCCATTATCTCTTTCACTGAGTTGATGGTCCTTCAGGTGCAGTCAATGTTAGCCTCAGGGCGCATCCTGGGGAACAGACCACAGAACAGATTCTGTGTCACAGAACTGTTTGGGATGAACCTCAACAAAAACCATTGCATCTTTCCCCAGACTTCCTTTGCAAAGGCACATTCCAGAAGGAGGTGTGTGACAGTTTCAACACCCTCTGCAGCTGCTTCAAGGGCTGCATGTGATGGCTCAACTGATCAGGTGTACAAGAAGGGTCTCACAGGTAGTATCCTACTCAGCACTGCCTAAGTGATGCTTTGGTGCTTTTTGGAAAGTTCAGGTGATGAGGCATTCTGCCAAATATCTCTGCCAGTCTGTTCAGGCAACGACATGATGGGATCCATCCTCTCCTTTTCTCTCAGAGTCTCAAGGACGCTACATGCTGACCACTTCCTGGTGGACTGGTAGTCTATAGTGTTGTCCTTTAAATTTTCTCCATGAAAGACAGGTGATAAGGGATGGTTCAACTACTTGGAGCATTCTGTGGCAATGAGGCCAGTCCAATCCTGCACAACACCAGAGACAGGTAGAACATCGGTATGTAGTGACACTTGGTATTTCCATAAGATGCTTGATGCATCTGCACACAAAGTGGCCATCAGAATAAGGGGAACATTGGGTATGTTCTTCCCCTCCATTATCCAGAGTTTGGCACATGGTGTCCCTGCAGACATCAGCTCTGACAAAGAGTCATTTAGACTCGAAACGTTAGCTTACTCCCTCTCAACAGATGTTGCCTGACCCGCTGTGATGTCCAGCATTGGATGTTTTTGGGCTATAAAATTCCGAATTAGAAGATAAGACACTTCTTGTTATGTTGAGCTTCCTTGGAACAGTGTAGCAGGCCAAGTCAATGTCAGCCTCAGGGCAGGGTGGGGAATTAAAATGGCACATCACTGAAAGCACATTCTTGTGAGCTGCGCTGAAGTGTTTGACAAAATGGTCTTCCAGGCTATTTGTTCAGTCTTCCCAATGTACAGGAGATTCCACATTGTGTTGTGTGTAGTTTTATTCTGTGGCGTTAATTCTTCATCAAGCCTATCTGGTGCAGCTAGGACAAGTGTTGCAGGTACATTAGCCCTGTCACTTTCTATTCTAAATCAAGAAGGAATTTAATGTTAAATATTACATCATTTCTTTATAAATCTACTTATTCTAAGAAGGTAATGCTTAACTTTTTAAGTCTGTTTCTCTTACTGCTTTGTACCCAAGTATTTTTTTTCCCAGGCACCTTTCCACCTCAGATGGCCACGTGTGTGGCAACATTGCACTCTTTTGACTGTGATTCTGCACTTGAGTACAAGTGATAATAAAATTTATGACTAAATTAACTCGCATCTTCATTAATTAGTCTGGAATAGTTTACTTCATTTTACTTATGATCAATGTCTTGGGTTTCCCATAGGGTGGTCAAATCTCAGATTGCAGCAGTTCTCACAGACACTCACATGGACCTTATACAATGGGGTTGAGCTGTTGGACTGAATGGCTGTATTTGTACTTAAATTCTATGAGCTGTGCAACACCAAACCAGCGCTGTCTTCACTTAATCTACACGTGAATGCCAATGCAATGATGTGCATTCCATTGACTGACCTAATGCCAACAACTATTTGAAACACAATGAAACTAATAACAACATGACAGTAATTCCTTAAATTTCTTCTCATATAACTTAAGGGTGTGTTCAACATGTTCAGTGCAGATGATGGTGGTGACATCAGCACCAAGGAGTTGAGTGAAGTGCTGAAAATCCTGGGTCAGAACCCCACTAGAGAACAGTTGGATGTCATCATTGAGCAAGTGAACGAAGTTGTTAAGAAAACATTTTTCAATCATACTTAGCAATTTCATTTTTTTCAAAAGTTATTTTGATCTCAAATGCTCCTGTTTAACAATAGGCAGTTCTTATATTTCAGTGTCCTCTTAAGTTAGGAAGCAACACCATTGAGTTTGAAGAGTCTTTGGTGATGATGGTGAGACAGATGAAAGAGGAGGCAAAAGGAAATTTTGAATAAGTGTTCACAGAATTGTTTCATTGTTTGATTCGTGAGTTTGGCCTTTAATACATTGGTGCCACTATAGCCATGCAGAAATTCCATTTTTTGGCATTAGTTTCTCCGTTGTATGCATTGTTTACAGAAAATTACACCTACTTCAAGCTAAACGTAGGGTAGGGATCTTGGATGCTCAGTTGCATGGACAGCTGGTTTGCAATGCGGAACTCACCACCAGTGATCTCTCTCTAATGAGAAAGCAGCCCAATGATCTGGTGAGACTACGGCGACCTTACATTTAAATTAATGTAACTAAATTAATTTAGCAATGAAGTACATCTCTTATTAAAAGTAAAATACTGCAGAAGCTGGTAATGACAAATAATAATAGGAAACCTCAGTTGGATTAGCTCCATCCATTGAGAGAGAAAAAAAGTTTCTTTTTAAGTCCAATATAACTTCTTTAGTACTGAAGTGAGATAGTAATATAGAAACATTTGGTACAAGAAACATTCCTAGTAGAACGAACAACTGCAAACATATATTGAACCTAATTTTTATCCACTCTGTACATCGCATGCAGTGACTTGCATCATATTATTGAAAAAGGATATTGAGGCACTGGAGATGGTGTTTAGAGGTTTTACAAGGATGATACCAGGAATTCTTGTGTATTCACATCCGGAAAAGATTAACGGTGCAGTCCATTTTCTCTTCAATAAAGAAGATTAAGGGGTGACCCATAGAAGTCTATCAAAGTAAAAAAAAAGTTTTTGATAGCTTGGACTGACAACATGTTTTCATTGGTGGGAGATGATGGACTAGTGAGCTATTTGCTCACACTAATGCTCCAGGGATAAAGAATCAAATCTCATCCTCTCAGCTGATGAACGAGATAACACAATTAATAAATCTGGAACATAAACACGGCTTTGTGAGGGGTAGGTCATGCCTCACAAACCTTATCGAGTTTTTTGAGGATGTGACTAGAAAAGTTGATGAGGGTCGAGCTGTGGATGTGGTGTATATGGACTTCAGTAAGGCATTTGATAAGGTTCCCCATGGTAGGCTCATTCAGAAGGTCAGGAGGAATGGGATACAGGGGAACTTAGCTGCTTGGATACAGAATTGGCTGGCCAACAGAAGACGGCGAGTGGTAGTAGAAGGAAAATATTCTGCCTGGAAGTCAGTGGTGAGTGGGGTTCCACAGGGCTCTGTCTTTGGGCCTCTACTGTTTGTAATTTTTATTAATGACTTGGATGAGGGGATTGAAGGACGGGTCAGCAAGTTTGCAGATGACACAAAGGTCGGAGGTGTCGTTGACAGTATAGAGGGCTGTTGTAGGCTGCAGCGGGACATTGACAGGATGCAGGGATGGGCTGAGAGGTGGCAGATGGAGTTCAACCTGGATAAATGCGAGGTGATGCATGTTGGAAGGTCGAATTTGAAAGCTGAGTACAGGATTAAGGATAGGATTCTTGGCAGTGTGGAGGAACAGAGGGATCTTGGTGTGCAGATACATAGATCCCTTAAAATGGCCACCCAAGTGGACAGGATTGTTAAGAAAGCATATGGTGTTTTGGCTTTCAATAACAGGGGGATTGAGTTTATGAGTCGTGAGATCTTGTTGCAGCTCTATAAAACTTTGGTTAGACCGCACTTGGAATACTGCGTCCAGTTCTGGTCGCCGTATTATAGGAAAGATGTGGATGCTTTGGAGAGGGTTCAGAGGAGGTTTACCAGGATGCTGCCTGGACTGGAGGGCTTATCTTATGACGAGAGGTTGACTGAGCTCGGTCTCTTTTCGTTGGAGAAAAGGAGGAGGAGAGGGGACCTAATTGAGGTATACAAGATAATGAGAGGCATAGATAGAGTTGATAGCCAGAGACTATTTCCCAGGGCAGAAATGGATAGCACGAGGAGTCATAGTTTTAAGCTGGTTGGTGGAAAGTATAGAGGGGATGTCAGAGGCGGGTTCCTTACACAGAGAGTTGTGAGAGCATGGAATGCGTTGCCAGCAGCAGTTGTGGATGCAAGGTCATTGGGGACATTTAAGAGACTGCTGGACATGCATATGGTCACAGAAATTTGAGGGTGCATACATGAGGATCAATGGTCGGCACAACATTGTGGGCTGAAGGGCCTGTTCTGTGCTGTACTGTTCTATGTTCTATGTTCTATAAAACTAACATCAGTGATGACTGTGACACGGTCATTCATTGTATTGAAAACCTATCGGGTTCACTAGTGTCCCTTAAAAAAGAAAATGTACCATCCTTACCTAGCTGGCCTAAATGTGACTCCAGACCAACAGAGATGTGTCTGATTCTTAACGACACTCTGAAATGGCTGAAGAGACAATGCTGTTCAAGAGCAATTAGGCATGGACATCAATGTTGTCCTTGTCAGCAACACACAGGTCCATGTAAAAAGCGATGGAGAACATAACTAGAGCAAAATGGAAGTATTCAGAAAAACTTTCATGACCAAAAATGTGGAACAACTGAGAGTGTGATGCAAGATTATGACTGCAATTAAGGGAAAGCTATATATGATCGAAAGGAATAGGGGATTACAATGACAGACTTATAAATGATTTCAGAGTAGAGGACACAATATTGAATTCAGGTCAAGAGTAATTTGAAACATTGTGTGAGAAGTGTAGCATGCTTAGACTGAACAGGCGACTTTGGACCTAGGGTATCTGAAGCTCTTTCCTGAGATTTTCATGCATTGTATTTGGATCTGTTTTATACCACTGATTAAAATGGATTACTGTGATTAGATTACATAATGTAAATTTCCAAGCAGGAAGAAAATGAAATTACATGGATCTGATCTGTTCTCATGTAGCAACTTCAATTTTGGTAAGATAGATAACGTTGCTGAATTGGAGACATTCAGATTTTCTCGCTGACTTGAGGAATGCTGATGGTTTCATCAATCGTGACAAGTTGAAAAGAAAATCATGACTGTTGGGCAGCCTGTTACAGAAATTGATGAACTCATGGTGGTGGGGGGGAAGGGCAATGATAGCAAACTTGACTTTGATGATATGTACAAATAATAAAATGAATAAAATACATTGGCGATGTTATATAGGTTTACTATTGAGCATTCAAAATATGTACATTTTCAATCAAACATTTTCTTTCCTTTACAGAATGAGTGAAGATAATGGAGAATGTCCAGTAAATGACCTACATTCCTCAGAAACCCATTATTCTCTCATTTCTTAAGAAGAGTCTTGCACTCTCTTAATAAAATCTATTGTTCCTATTGTCTTAAGGGTCAGCCCTGATTCCAGGATCGCCAAGCATAAATGATTCCACAATTAAATGAACTGTGTGTTGTTGGCCTTCTGCAGCCAACTGATCAGACATCAGAAATACACATGATGATTGTAAATAAATCAAAATCTGTTTGACAGGACTGGAGCTATTTACATAGCAGAGAGCTTCATAGCTGCTACAGTTCTCTCTTTGTGAGGAAGAAGCAATCTCCTTTGTATGAAACACATAGTGATTTTGCTACCTCAATGGAACACAGCTCAAGTTATTCAAAAACCTTTCCAAATAAAGTTAATTTCAATTTTTTTTCCAGAATGTTGTTGTTGCACTTCATTTGGTGAATGACACAGATTCTCCAGACTTTTATTCCCTATTTTCAGCAGGTGACAACATTCAATTATATCATTCAAAAGAGGTTTATATGTTGGCAGCAAAGCCATTCTCATTTATATGGCAGACCTTTCATGACCACAGGATATCTCAACAGGTGTCATAACTGGTGAAGTATTTTTAAAGCATATTCAGTATTTCATGAAGGATACACAGTCACCAACCAACACACAGCAAACTCTATGTAACTAGATAACCCGTACTTGTGATGTTGTGAGGAATAAATTTTGGCCACTCCTGCTCGTCTCAATATCCCATGATCCACAGATGGTGGCTGTCACCCAAAAGGCAAAGTAGCTGGAATGCAACATTCCCTCAGTATTACACTGGCCATTGTCGACAGGTCCAATTGTCAGTCTAGAAACCACAACTTTTGCATTCACAGACAAGAGTGCTTCAAACACTGCCATAACAAGCTACTATTGCTGAAAGCTCACTTGAAGATTGTTAAAAATAAAAATATTGCAATTATGTTTAACCGTAGATTCCATACAATGTTGAAGCAGGCCATTCCCTGAAAGCCTGGTAGAAGTAACAGCAACATGGATAAATTTGAAACTGTAGATGTGATGTACTTGACTATCCAAGAGACGTTTGATAAGTTACCACATCAAAATTACGAAATGATGTAAAGGTTATGTTGAAGAGGGTGACAAATAAGCGTGGATAGTCATTGGCTGGCCAACAGTAAGCAGAGGTATAATTCAAGGTAACAAAATGTGGAGCTGGATGAACACAGCAGGCCAAGCAGCATCTTAGGAGCACAAAAGCTGACGTTTCGGGCCTAGACCCTTCATCAGAAAAGAGGTATAATCAGAAAAGAGGTATAATTCAGTAATTTTCAGGTGGGTAAGATGTGTCTAGTAGAGTACTACTGAGATTAGATATTTATGGTAATTCTGAATGATTGATGAAGGAAACATATGTATAGTAGCTGCATATGTTGATGGCACAAAGATAAGTAGGGGATAAATTCTGAGGATACTATAACATGTCTACAATGAGGTCCAAGGAGAAGTGATTGAGCAAAATTGGCATATAGAGTATAAGGTGGGAATGTGCCGTTTGGCAGGAAGAATTGAAAAGCAGTTTGTGATTTAGTGGTATGAATTTGCAGAACTTATTCTTACATTGAAATATGTATGCTTTCATATATGAGTCATAAAAGGTTTCTTTGTAGGTTAAACTATTCATTTGGAAGGCAAAAGGGTTTCTAAAAATTAATAGAAAATAACATGCAGCGAAATGTTTAATGGTATTCAGTTATGAGTTGAAATAGAATGCTGAAATCTGAAAAGGCAAATGCCGAAAATGGAGACCCCACATTCACATTAGCACAAAGAGGAGATGAGACTATGTTGCTTCATGTCACTTGAATACATAGGATGTTGGTAGATAAAATAGTAAAGAAAAGAAGGAGTAGGAGGTGTACGATTCTCTCTGATGGTTAAAGGTATGTAGGAGAGCAGTGGCTAGTGGTAAGAGACAAAGTCGGCTTAATGCTATAGCTTAAACAGGAATTTACCATGAGTTGATCATTCTCCGTTGGACTTTAGGAGTTTGGAATGCAAGGTGAAATTTGGCAGCAAACAGGAATTAGGAATAACAGATATTTGATGGGACTGTACGAATGGAACCCTCAATATGAGCTGGAAATTGAGGAGCAAATAATAGGGTTGTAGGGGATTTTAACTTTCCAAATGTAGAGTGGGACTGCCGTAGTGTAAAGTACTTGGATAGGGAGAAATTTGTTAACTGTGTTTAGGAAAGATTTCTCAGTCAAATGCAGATGGGCCAACCAGGAAGAGGGCAAAATGTCATCCTCTTGGGAAATAAAGCAGAGCAAGTAACTGAGATGTCTGTCAGGGAGCACTTTGGGGCCAGTGACTGTAATACTATTGGACTTTTAATTGTTTTGGAAAAGGACAGGTTTTGCCTGAAAGTTAAATTTTTAAACTGGGGTGGGGCCAATGTTGATGGTCTTCAACAATAGCTTTCAAAAATTGATTGGGGGAGGCTGTAAGCAGGTGAAGGGATGTCTGGGAAGTGGGAGGGTTTATGTACTGAGATAAGGAGAGTTCAGGGACTGCATCTTCCTGTTAGTGTGAAGGCCAAGGCTGGCAGGAGTAGGGAACACTGGATGGCCAGAGATATTGAAGCTCTGGTCAAGAAAAAGAAGTAAACGTATGTCGGCTGTAGAGAGTGAGGAACAAGTGAATTCCATGAGGAGTATAATGGGTGTAAAAGTACGCTTAAGAGGGAAAGCATGGCAGCACAAAGGGAACATGACAAGACTTTGGCAAATAAGATAAAGGAGGATCCGAAGAGATCCTGCAATAGTATGGGGCCCATTCAAGATTGATGAAACCAGCTATGTTTGGAACCAGACAGGATTCATGAGGTCTTAATCAAATATTTGTCGCCAGTATTGGCCATGGAGAAAGACATGAAAGCCAGGGAGCTTGACAAAACGACCATCAATGTCTCAAAAAATGAAATGGAGTTGATGGAGGTCATAAAACATACAGGTAGATTAAATCCCCAGAGCCTGTTCAATGTGAGCCAGGACATTGGGTGAAGCTAGGAGAAAAAGTTTCATGGCCCTAAGCAGAGCTATTTGTAACATCAACAGACACAGGTGAGTTGTCAGAACATTAGAGGGTGGCAAATGTTGTGTCATTATTTAAGAAAGGCTGCAAGGAAAAGCCAGGGTAAGGCACAAATGGAATCTGCTGCCAGAGTAAGTGGTAGAGTTGTGTACAATTTCAACGTTTAGAAGAGACGTGGGCAGGTACATGGATTGGATTTGGAGGGATATGGACCAAAATCAGGCAAATGGGATAGTTCATTTCAGGAAGCCTGGTCAGCATGGACATGTTGGGCCGAAGCACCTGTCTCCATGCTGCATGATTCTATGATTCCATGAATCTAGTCACATCTGAGATGGAGGAAGCAAGCTCCCATATCACAACAGAAATACTTTTCTCTGGAGCTCCTCATCACAAATGTGAACACTTCTGTACCTGTCACTTCTACAACAAGGAAGAATGAGACATCAAGTTAAAATATGAGGGAAGAATTCCAAAGTAAAGTATGAGGGAAGTATTCCAAAAGTGGCCTAACCAACAGCCTGTACAGGTGCAAAATGATCTCCCAACTTCAATACTCAAACCACTGACCAATAAAGGCAAACATATCAAATGCCTTCTTCACTATCCTGGTGACCTGAGACCCCACATTTAATGAACTGTGAACCTGAACTCCAAGGTCTCTTTATTCAACAACACTCCCCAGGACCTTACAGTTAAGTATATAAATCCTGTCCTGAATTGCCTTTCTAATATGCAGCAGCTCACATTTATCCAAATTCAAAGAATAAATAAAACCATTCAAAAAAATGTGGACAGAAAAGGCAATCCAGGAGACGCAGGAAATGTGGGTGACAGTCCTACTCGGTATCCTGATGCGCTTATGAGTTTTCCCAAAACACAATAAAGGATTCACACCATTTGGATTAATGAGCACTTGAGCTCAGCAGTTGTTCTTGAAGGATTAATTTTGAGATAGGTCAATGCAGGATCACTCAATGGAATAATCTGTGAATATGTCAGGGAACTAAGTAAACCAGATTATAGGGTTGCTTTATCATTAGAGAGAGATGACTGCTGGCGAGTTTAACTTGAGGGTGTAAGTAGGAACTATGATCCCCCACTTACCACATTGCCTCATGATATACTGTTCCCCAACCTGGCTTAATAACTGTGAATTTTCTTTTATCATACTTGGAACTGGAGCCATTCTGCATGGCCCACATGATTTTGGATACAAGTCTGCATTTGTATGATTACACAATTTGCACACTTTCTCCAATTTTCACATTTGTAACTATTTGACACAGCGGAACCCCTTATACAGTCACTGTTGGCGGTGTTCAGATTACATTCCTTGCTTGATAAACTCCCATTTTAACAAAGTGTGAAGCTGGATGAATACAGCAGGCCAAGCAGCATCTCAGGAGCACAAAAGCTGATGTTTCGGGCCTAGACCCTTCATCAGAGAGGGGGATGGGGAGAGGGTTCTGGAATAAATAGGGACAGAGTGGGAGGCAGACCGAAGGTGGAGAGAAAAGAAGATAGGTGGACAGGAGAGTATAGGTGGGGAGGAAGGGAGGGGATAGGTCACTCCAGGGAAGATGGACAGGTCAAAGAGGTGGGTTGAGTTTAGTAGGTAGGAAATGGAGGTGCGGCTTGAGGTGGGAGGAAGGGATGGGTGAGAGGATGAACACGTTAGGGAGGCAGAGACAGGCTTGGCTGGTTTTGGGATGCAGTGGGGGGAGGGGGAGATTTTGAAGCTGGTGAAGTCCACATTGATACCATGGGGCTGCAGGGTTCCCAAACGGAATATGAGTTGCTGTCCCTGAAACCTTCGGATGGCATCATTGTGGCACTGCAGGAGGCCCATGATGGACATGTCATCTGAGGAATGGGAGGGGGAGTTAAAATGGTTCGTGACTGGGAAGTGCAGTTGTTTATTGCAAACCGAGCGGAGGTGTTCTGCAAAGCGGTCCGCAAGCCTCCGCGTGGTTTCCCCAATGTAGAGGTAGCCACACCGGGTACAATGGATACAGTATATCACATTGGCAGATGTGCAGGTGAACATCTGCTTAATATGGAAAGTCATTTTGGGGCCTGGGGTGGGGGTGAGGGAGGAGGTGTGGGTGCAAGTGTAGCTCTCACTGCGGTTGCAGGGGAAGGTTCCAGGTGTGGTGGAGTTGGAGGGGTGTGGAGCGGATAAGGGAGTCACGGAGAGAGTGGTCTCTCTGGAAGGCAGACAAGGGTGGGGATGGAAAAATGTCTTGGGTGGTGGGGTTAGATTGGAGATGGCAGAAGTGTCGGAGGACGATGCGTTGTATCCGGAGGTTGGTGGGGTGGGATGTGAGGGATGTGTTGTGGGAAATGCGGGAGACATGGTCAAGGGCGTTCGACTCCCATTGTGTTGTCTTCTCAGCCATGGATGTTGCAGACTTGCTGCAGGTCAGGCTGCTCTGGATGAGATCCCACTTTGGTGCAAAACAATGAGAATGGACATTGATATGCTCCCTTCCTCAAGTGAGGATGTTCATTCAAGTAGCGTAACCCCCACTCCGATTTTTAACACCTTTATGCATTTTAATTGCCCTTTACTGAAGTCGCTGCACACCAACACTGCAGTATCCATCCTGTCATAATCTATGTGTGTGGTGTCTTTTGGGTCTCAGTGATTCCAGATGGCAACAACGTTTTTCCCTTTCATGCTCCCACAGTGATATAGATCTTACTGTCTATATGCTGATCACAAATATCTGTTGTTTGAACAGTCAGCTAAATTTAAAACAAAAAGACAATCATCATTAGACATCTGGGGCTTGGTATCTTTGTAATTGGGTCCAATACATGTATATTCCCTTCCTGCACATGTCAGGTATCACTTGCACAGATATCACTATTCAGCATTACTTTGCTGAATCCCACCCAATGGAGTTTCTGACAATATATTTTTACCACTACATGCTCATCCACCTATTGCACATCAGGTTGCTGAAGAGGTCATGGTGGTTTGAGATCCTGTCAATTGCCTTTACACTCCCGTTGATCTATTCCCTCCTGAAACAACTCCCTGAGTTGCTTACTGTGACAATATTGTGCCTTGAATAGATATGTTCTGTCTTGTTTCTCTTGTGGAAGAGCATTTACACAGAGATGTAATATCTCTTTTAAACAGGCAATTGGGAAACAACTTTGAATTCTCACTGGTGTTTCTTTTTTATGAATGAAAGACAAAAGAATCACGAGTAGATATGGTTAGGCTCACACCGAGATTCAAATGATTGTGATTTTGCTTTTAGTTAGATACTGGTCTGCTGGTTGCTGAAGCTGAAAGCTTGAGTTCTCTGCGGCTCGAGTGAAGACCTGGACAGAAAGGCTTCCTCTTAAAACCTAAAAGAGGCAGATTGTTTCTTTCACTGCTGCTGCCGAGTGAACTGGAGAGAGGCAGCATGTGAGAATAATGACTGTGTTGCTGAAATGCCTTTGCCAATGATGTGTTTATGGGATGCTGCTACATTGGAACAATTGATGGTGAATGCTTAACTAATACAGTACCTTCTGAACAATTTTTATCGAACAAAGTGATGCTTTTTTTATTTTTCTTCATTACAACTATATTGTAAGATTAAAGTATGATTTGATTAAAGGTCAGTGGTGGACCAATCAGACAAAATCTGGTGCACAGTGCCGTACACTTCCTTCTCAAATAATGTATAAAGGTTATGGTCTAGGCTACCATCATAATACATTTTGGGGCATATCTGGTCTGGTCCATAACTCTTACATGCAGTTCTATCAGGCATTGTCGAACTTGTTCCCATTGAGAGCCTTACGCTTTCCCACCAGTAACTATTTCCTCCAGAAATTTCATTGCTCATGCTGTGTTCCTGAAGTGTTAAGCCAGTGGACAGTAGTTTGTAACCTAATGAGAGTTGTAGGAGAAATCTGCTGAAGATCTTCCTGTTTGCTGAATGCTCCAAGCCAGCAACGTCGTGAGAGTTCAGTTCATTCTTTCCACCATCCCACAACTTTGGGGATGGTAGGGCATGTGGAAGTTGTTTTGTGGCCATTAGTTAATCACCACTGGTTTCCAGGTATCTATGACCACTTTTCTGATGAAATGGGCTGCCAGATCAGTATCCATTTGAGTGGGGTCTCCCCACCAGGCAATCACATCCTTGGCTAATATCCTTGCGATGGTGTTTGCAGTGCAATTCCAAGACTTGAATGCCTCCAGCCCATTGGCAGTGATCCATTATAGCTAAACAGTATCTTTCTTCCTCAGCATGGAAGGGATAAGCCCTATAAAAACTATCTGAATGGTTTCTCATGGTTCTCTTGATCTGGGTTGACTGTGTATTTTAATATGGATAGCGATCCCAAGGATTCATTGCCCTCAGGGTAGATATTGTTGGCAATACTTCACGACCTATGTTTTGAGAGTCAGCTTCCACCAATCTATTTATCATGACTTTCCTCCCATGGTGATCAATGCCATGGTGTAATCCGAACAGTATTTTCTGGTGCGTCCTGAGACATTACTTTGATGCAGTGGCTCTGTTATTGCAGCAAAATTGGATGTCAAATTTTGGAAGTAGTTAAAGTGACCCAGAACTTTCATCATTCCCCTTACACTAGTTGCATGTGATGGAATACTTCCCAATTGCCTGAATGAGTTCGGCTCCAACCTCACTCAAAAGCCATCACATCATCTAGCACAAAGAAGCCTATTGATTGGCATCACATTCATAAAAGTTCATTCCATCAATCACCAACTCAATGGCTGTAATGTGTACCATAAACAAGATGCACCACAGAAATTCACCAAAGTTCCATAGAAAAAACATCCTCAACCTATAATCTCTATCACCTGGAAGGACAATGGCAGTAAGTACATGGGAACACCACCACCTGCACACTCCCCTCCAAGCTACTCATCACCCTGACTTGAAAATATATCCCTATTCCCTCTTTGTTGTTGGGTCAAAATCCTGGAACACCCTCCATGCAGGCATTGTGTGCCCAACGGCACCAAATGGACTGCAGTGGTTCAAGACATGCAACACCTTCTCAAGGGTAATGAGAGATGGACAATAAATACTGACCCAGCCATTGATGACGACATTCTGTGAATGAATTTTATAAAAATAGCTTCAAAATGCGGATGGTTTCATCAATGCCAGTCAGTCATTAATTGCAGACATCTCCCATTGGTAGCAGCTCGCTACATCTTTATCCATGTGCTGGACAGGTATCAAGAATGACCTGCATGGAGGGAGATCCTTACCTAGAAACAGCTACTTACAGAATCTGGAAGTTGGCCTGGAAAAGTGGAGAAATCTCATAAAGATCACGGAATCTCGAGAGTTCCAAAAAGCATTTTTTGTGCTGGGTTTTCAATGACTGCGTTCTCTATTTAGAAATCATGTAGACTGGCATTTTGGTGCTTTCAGTGGCCTGTCATTTTAGTTCTCCGCCCTGATATCTTTCGGACAAACGGAAGATCTGTGATCCAATGAAAGACAGTGAAGACTGATGACGGAACAGTCAGTCTTCAGGGACCAAAGGAAATTGAGATGGGGCAAGAAAATAAACAAATAAACCAAAATGTGCCTCGAGTAGGTGTGCAGCCAGCTAAACAAAAATTAAAAAGGAAAGAAAAGGAAACAAAATAGAGGACGCTGAAATGGAATGAAATGCTTGTGTCCCTCCGGCTATAAAATGCCGAATTAGAACACAGTTTGTTACCTTGACCTTCCTTGGAACAGTGCAGCAGGCCAAGTCAATGTCAGCCTCAGGGCAGGGTGAGGTATTAAAATGAACACTCACTGAAAGCTCAGGAACATTCTTACGAGCTGTGCTGAAGTGTTCAGCAAAATGGTCTTCCAATCTGTGTGTTTGCTCGGTCCAACGTACAGGAGACTCCAAATTGTGCTGTGTGTAATTTTACTTTGTGATGTTAATTCTTCAACGATTCTTTCTGGAGCAGATAAGGAAAGTACAGGAGGTAAAATGGCTGTTCTACTTTCCAGACTAATTTAAGAAGGACGGCAATGTTAACTATTAACTTCTTTCTTTAGTTTTCTATTTGTTACCTGAAGGTAATTCTTAGCTTTCTAACTTTTTTTCTTTTATTCATTCATATCTAAGTTTTTTAGACCTTGGCACATTTGTTCCTGAGATGGGTCCATGTGTGGAAACATTATACACTTTTCACTGTACTCCTGTAATTCTGTTCGTGAGTACACATGGTAATGAAATCTAAGTGTAAATTAATTCACATCTTCACTAACTAACACATAACGGTTTACCCCACTTCACGTGTGATCGATGTCTTAGATTTCCCAAAAGGCAGTCAAATCTCAGATTGCACCAGTTCTCAAAAACACTGACATGCAGCTTAAACTTTGGTAATTTCTCATCTTTTCAAAATCAGTTCATTCTCAAAAGCTCATGATTAAAAATAGACAGATCCCATGTTTCAGTGTGTTCTTAACTTAGGAAGCGGCAACATTGACTATGAAGGGCTCTGGTTGAAGATGGCGAGGCAGAAGAAAGAGGAGGCAAAAAGAACATACGAAGCAGAAATGGAAGATTACTTTCGTGCATGTGACATGTGAGTTTGATGTTTGAGTAATTTGGTAGAAGTATGGCTATGTAGAAATTCCATTTTGCAATAGTTTCTCCACTGTACACAGAGATAAATGAAAGAACTTTCTCAAAGATTAGCAAAGTAAAGAGAAAAGCATACATGCTTGAAGCTAAATAGTGGGCCGGGGTCCATTAGCCCAGTTGCCTGGACAGCTGATTACAGTATAGACTAAAGCCAACAGTGTGGGTTTAATTCCTGCACCAGCTGATGTTTCCAGGAGAAACTCTCCATCTCAACTCTGAACTCAGGACTCTCGGTGACCTTCAGGTTAAACTAACCATCACTCATCACTCCCATCTCTTTCTAATGAAAAATAACAGCCCTATGATCTGATGAGATTGTGCTGACTTTACCTCTAAGTTAAAGTAAGTAAGCCATTTTAAGAAAAAAATACATTTTTCGTACAAAATACTTCAGAAGCTTGTAATCTGAAATAATGAGACAAACTCTCAGTAAATTTAGCACCAACTTTAGAGGCAGGAAAACAAAGCTTTTGTTTGTGTCCAACATAACTTCTTCAAATCTAAAGTGAGGTAGAAATGTAGAAACATTTGGTGCTAGAAACATTTCTAGCAAAACTAGCAACTGTCCAACATGTATTGAAATTTGTTTCATCTGCATTGTATGTCACACACACAAGACTTTCCATCATTTCATAAAAAGGATATTAGTGGCACCAGAGGTAGTGCTTCAAGGATTTACAAAGGTGAGACTAGAAAATCTTAAGTATTCACATCAGGAAAAGATGAACAGTTGAGTCTATTTTTGCTTCAATAATGAAGAATCAAGGGTGATCCAAAGACGTATGTAAAATTCATCGATGTTTTGACTATTTGGCAGACAGCATGTTTTCACTTCAGGGAGACGGGAAGATCGTGGAAATGTCACTGGGCTAGCATTCAAACAGTCCAAATTCTTTCAGATTTCATCCTGTCAGCTGGTGAAAACTCAATCAAAGAATCTGTAGCATAACATTAATGTCAGTGATGACTGTGACAACTGTCACTGATTGTTGTGAAAGTCTCGTGTTCTTTATGGAAGAAAATTTGCCATCTTCAACTCAGTAGTCTGAATGTGTCTTCAGACCAGTAGAAATATGTCTGATTTGTAACTGCATTCTGAAATTACTGAACAAGCAACACCGTTCAAGAGCAAATGGGCATGGACAGCAATCCTCGTAAGCGATACCCAGATCCATGTACAAAGCTCTGGAGAACATAAGTAGAGAAAATCAATAGAAGATTTTCAGAACAAAAAAACTGTCATGACCAAAAATGTGGAAAAACAGACAGTGTGATTCCAGATTATAATAGCAATTGACGGGAAGCTAGGTATGATTGAATGTAATAGAAGGTAAAATGGCAAATTCTTTGTAATTGCTTTCAGAGTAGAGGGCATCATATTCAGTTCAGGTCATGAGTAAGTTGAGGCATTGTGTGGGAAGTGTAGCTTTCTCGGATTGAACAGATGACTTTCGACCTAAGGTTTCTGAAGCTGTTTCTTGAGATGTTCACACATGATATCGAGACCTGTTTTCGACCTGTAATGGAGTATTTGATTAGATTTAATAATGTAAATTTCCAGGCAGGAAACAAAGTGAAATGAGGTGGACCTGATCCTTCTCATGTCGCAACTTCTATTTGGTCAGGTGGATAACATTGCTGAATTGGAGGCATTCAGATTTTCTTGCTGACTCTAGGAATTCTGATGGTTTCATCAATCGTGATGAGCTGCAGTATATCATCGATGGTTCTGGGAAGCCTTATACAGAGGAGGAAATTCATGAATTCATGAGACAATCAGACAAAAACAATGATGGCAAACTTGATGTTGATGGTATGTCCAAATAATTAAAACAAATTTATTAGTGATATGATATTGGTTTACTGTTAAGCATTTAAAACAATCATATACCTTCCCCCCTCTACAGAATGGGTGATGGTGATGGAGAACGTCCAGTAAATAACCAACATCCCTCAGGAACCCATTGTGATCCAACAATATAATGAGCTGTGTGCTGTTGCCCTTCTCAAGCCAACTGATCAGGCATCTGAAATACACATGATGAGTGCAAATAATTCAAAATCTGTTTGACAGGACTGAAGCTACATTTATAGCTGAGAGCTTCATAGCTGCTACAGTTTTCTCTTTGTGAGGAAGAAGCCATCTCTCCTGAAACACTTAGTCATTTTTCCACCAGCACGGAACGCTGCACAGTTTATTTGCAAACATATCCTAATAAAGCAAATGTCAATGCTTTTTCTGGCCAGTTGTTGTTGCATTTCATTTGGAGAATGCCATGGATTCTCTAGATTTTTATTCTCTATTTTCAGCAGGTGACAACGTTCAATTATATCATTCAAAACACTTTTATATATTGGCATCAAAACCATTGGCATTTAAACGGCACGTCTTTCATGACCATGGGAAAACTCAATAGGTATTATAAACAGTGAAGTGTTTTTAAATTATTCAGCATTTCACGAAGGATACAAAGCTCCCAAACTGCATGCAGCAAAATCCTCATAACTAGATACACCGTTCTTCTTAGGTTGTGAGTAATTAATAATGGCCTCTGCTGCTCTTCTTTTAAATCATGTTAGAGGATACACAGACAGTGCCTGTCATCCAAACGAAAAAGTACCTGAGAAGCAACACTCCTTCTGTGTTACACAGGGCATTCATCAGCAAGTCCTAGTATGAGAATAGAAAGCACAACTTTGCACAGATAAGTGTGCTTCAAACAGAGCCACAGCTCAGTTTATGGCACAACAAGCTGCTTGGGTGAATGTTCGCTCAAACAATTGTGATGATTAAGACATTTTCCATTTATGTTTAACGATAGAATCCCTAAAGTGTAGAAACAGGCAGTTCAGTCCGTCAAATCCACACCAACCCTCCAAGGAGCATCCCACACTCTGTCCTAACTTTGTAACCCTGTATTTCCCATGGCTACTTCATCTCGCCTACACTCTCAAGGTACCATGGGCAATTTAGCATGGTCAGTCTGCCGAACATGCATGTCTTTGGGCTATGGGAAGTAACTGGAGCAACAAGAAGAAACTCACATAGACACAGGGAGAATGTGCAAACTCCACACAGACAGTTGGCCAAGAGTGGAATTGAACCCAGCTCCCCGTCACTGTGAGGCAGCAGTGCTAACCACTGAGACACCATGCAACCCTTACTGTTATAGGCAAAGATAAGATGGCAATTGCCTCACACAATTTAAAGCATGGAACACATGCCTGAGATCAAGAAACAACTATTATAATAATACATACCTCACCATTAATAGGAGATGTTTCCAACGACAAAGTTGTTTGCACAACAGCAGAAATGTAGCCTTTTATCCACAAGGTATATGTTAAATGATGAGTGCAAAAAATATAATAGGAGTCGATTATATAGCCCAACAAATCCACTCTGCTATTCAATGAAGTATTGGCGATATAAAGGTGATAATAATTTAAGCTGGAATTCACTTGAATTACAAAACATTTTCAGGGATATTTCACCATGAGATTACTAATTAAGCTTGGCATAATGCACAATGCTCTAAAATAATTTTTACCCCTCATTGGTTGCACAAGATATTCTTCTCGAAAATTGGTGCAAGCTCATGTTCCAGCCAAGCATTGCCAAATTTGTATCTGAGTCAATTCAAAGTGATAAATCTCACATTTCCCCAAACTATACTCCGTCTGCCACCATGTTGCTCAATCACTTAACCTGTCTACATCACTTGTGTACCTCACCACTTTCTCCCTCTTCTCACTTTATGGCTGCAGCAAACTTGCATATATTCCTCTTGATTTCTTTGCCCAAGTTATTAGCCTGTAAAAACATATACAGTTTGTTTACATTTCCATTGTTACTTTATAATCAGACACTATGTGTTATCTTGTTGGAAACATTTTGACATCATTTGCTGGTTAATGACACACTCACAATTTCAGGTTTACCATGATTGTTTCCAACATTGTAAATAGCTTTTGATATAATCCAATTTTAACTTCCCAAATAAACCACAGATAGATCTTTCTTACTGAGGTTTTGATTCACAATTAGATTTTTTGTTTGATGTGTTGAATTGTTTCCATAAATTTTTCCCACCTTTTATTTACCAGAATTGCATGGCATTATTTTTTTCAACCAACTTCAGCCAGTTTGAGACTCATACCTATGTAATGACACACTCACAATTTCAGGTTTACCATGATTGTTTACAACATTGTAAATAGCTTTTGATATAATCCAATTTTAACTTCCCAAATAAACCACAGATAGATCTTTCTTACTGAGGTTTTGATTCACAATTAGATTTTTTGTTTGATGTGTTGAATTGTTTCCATAAATTTTTCCCACCTTTTATTTACCAGAATTGCATGGCATTATTTTTTTCAACCAACTTCAGCCAGTTTGAGACTCATACCTATGTAAATGTTTTCATTTCAATTTATGTTTTTTCGTTTGGGACGGGCGTATGTCACTTTTAAATTTAATATGAAAATCAATCATAAGACAAAATTCCACCAGATAATATCCTGTTAATTGCTCAATGACCCAATGTAGCTTAAGCTTCAGCTAATTCTGCCAGAGTTAGAAAATACATCTCTGATAGGGTCGAAGAGAGCAAATCCAGAATTGTTTTCAGTGCTGGTGATGTTCACTGGGCTTTCTACTTTGTACATGGCTATTATGTTGGCTGCTTAACTTACGTTGCCCTTAATGGGCTCAGTATGTAAATTTCTTCTTAATTGGAAACAGAGATATCAATGTTTGTGAATAAAGGATGGATAACAGCTGGGTTCTTCAAATTGAAGAACCTATTTGTTGGTCTCTCCTGGTTCTGGCCACTGTAGCCATCAATGCGTGCAGACAGAAGGCCAAGGAGGACGTCACAGTTCCTGCAGTTATAGGTGTGCCCAGTGTCCTGAGAGGAAAAAGTTGTTGTCCACCACAACACTACAGACATTTATAGAGAGGGTAGCACTGTCGGGGTTAGGAGTGCATAATTATCCTCCCTCTTTCCTGCCCTCCCTTATGTCCTAATGTTGCATCACCCCAGTATGTCATGCTTCTTAATTGTCCACTATGTCAAATGAGTAGCTTCTGTAAACAAAAGAACTGGGTTCTTTAGGTCAGTGTACCTCTTCGCAGAACTGTTTCTCAGTCTGGCCAAAGCGGGCATCAATATATCCAGGGAGTGGGCAGTGATGTTGGGCATAGTTACCGACTGCCAGCTTGAGAGTGTCCATCAACACTCTCAAGACATTTGGGGAGAGTAGGGTGTTTGGGTACATTATACCCTCTTCTACATCTGTTTTGACGAGCTTCTTCTTCTCGTCTTTTTGTTCCATTTTGTTATTGTCATTCTGTCTTTGTTGGGAAGTGCTGTAACTTTTATTTTATCGAAATGTTTGGGTGATTTGGTGTTGATTTACTTCAGCAAAGATGAGCCAGCATGAAGGGATGATTTGTTGAAGGTTCATAAAAATGAAGATATGGTGTGGCACAGCGATCATGTCCCATTCTCTGAGCCAGGAGTCCCAGGTTCAATTTCAACCGCCCCTGAGTTGTGCCATTACCTTTATAAACAGGTGGACTGATGATATAAAGAGCTGACCACTTATGGTAGTGTCCTGAACTCTGCCCCAGAAGACTAGGGTTGAAGTCACACTCCCCATACACGTGTAATAACGTAGCTGCACAAGCTGATTAAAAAGACAAGCTGATTAAAAAGTGTTGAGTTCTGGCCCTTGATGTGTGTTGTTTTTCACTTGTTTTGCTGTTTCAAGTCCTTGATGTAGATGGAAAGGAGGCCTCTCGTATCACCCCATCAAACTCCGGATTCACGCAACATTCTCCGACACTTCCGCCACCTGCAATCTGACCACACTACCAAGGATTTATTTCCCTCCCAGCCTTATCTGCCTTCCAGAGGGACCACTCTCTCCGTGACTCCCTTGTCCGCTCCACATTCCCAACTAGCCCCACCACCAATGGCACCTTTCCCTGCGGCTGCACAAAGTTCTATGCCTGCCCCTACACCTCCCACCTTACCTCCTTCCCAGTCCCCAAGAAACCTTCCACATTAAACAGATGTTCACCTGCACATCAGCTCATGTGTTATATTGTATCCACTATTCCTGATGTGGCCTCCTCTACAGTGGGGAGACCAATGGGAGGCTTGGAGACCGTTTTGTGGAGCACCTACACTTGCTTTGTGACAAACAACAATACCTCCCAGTCGCAAGCCACTTCAACTCCGCCTCCGTCTCCTCGGACCACATGTCCATCCTGGGCCTCCTCCAGTACAACAAAGATGCCACCTGAAGGCTGGAGGAACAGCACCTCATATTCCCTGGGAACCCGGCAGCCCAATGGCCTCAATGTGGACTTTACAAGCTTCAAAGTCTCCCTACTCGGGACCTCATCCCACGATCAGACCATCTCGTCCCTGCTTCCTTGACCTGTCTGTCTTTTCTCCCAAACATCTGCTCCTCCCACCTCACTGACAAATCGCCACCCACACTTCCTACCTACTAGCCTCATCCCTGCCTCCTTGACCTGCCGTTCTCCCTCCCACCTACCCACACGTCTCTCCTCACTGACCAAACCCTCATCCCAACTCCCTACCTACACTCACCTGTACTGGCACCATCCCCGCCTCCTGAACCTGTCTGTCTTCTCTCCACCTATCTGCTCCTCTAGCTAACTTCTATCATCACCTCACACTCTCTCTCTCTTTATTTCAGATCCCCCTTCCCCTCCCCCATTTCTAAAGAAGGGTCCAAGCACAAAATGTCAGCTTTCCTGCTCCTCTGAAGCTGCCTGGCCTGCTGTGTTCATCCAGCTCCACACCTCGTTATCTGAGACTCCAGCATCGGCAGTTCCTACTCTCTCTCGGGATTGGGGGGTCCACAGGGGCTCAGGTGCATTCTTTTCCCCTGCAGTGATGTTTTGTTGTTACTCTGAGTTATTCTTTTTTGATGGCACAATTTCCCTCAGTTGGCATTTGTTGTTTTCATTTGAACAAAAAGGAGTTGGGTTCTTCCCCAGTTTGGGAAGGATGTCGGCTGGGTGTGGGATGGGAGGGGTAAGATATAATGAATTGCTTCTGGACAGGGAAAGGGTCCAAAAAGGGAAGGAGGAAACTGGTGCCAGTGCTAAATCATAGCTTTGTAATAAGCACTAAAAACACAATGAATTTCCAGAAAGCTTTTACTGCATATTTCAGTCTCTTGATATCTGGTTCTCCCTTCCAGGATACCTTTCCCTTTTTACATTAAAACCCATATGAGAGCCCACTTTGATGCGAAACAATGAGCATGGCCATTGATAAGCTCCCTTCCTCAAGTGAGGGTGTTTATTCAAGTACCATAAGCCCCACTATGATGTCTAACACATTTATACATTGTAATTGCTCTTTACTGAAGCCGCTGCACATCAACTCTCCTGCATCCATCCTGTCACAATCTACGTGTCTGGTGTCTTTTGGGTCTCAGCGTTTCCGTATGGCAACAACGTTGTTCTCTTTCATGTTCCCATGGAGATGTTGATGTTACTGTCCATGTGCTGAACATAAATATCTGTTGTTTGAACACTCGTCTAAATTTAAAACAACAAGCCAATCACCATTAGACATTTGGTGCTTGGTATCTGTGTAACTGGGTCCAAAACATTTATATTCCCTTCCTGCACATGTCAGGTATCACTTGCACAGATATCACTATTCAGCATTACCTTGCTGAATCCCACCCAATGGAGTTTCTGACAATATATTTTACCACTACATGCTCATCCACCTATTGCACATAAGGTTGCTGAAGAAGTCATGGTGGTTCGAGATCCTGTCAAATATCGTTGCACTCCCTTTGATCTCTTCCCTCCTGAAACAACTCCCGAGTTGCTTACTGTGACAATATTGTTCCTTGAATAGATATGTTCTGTCCTGTTTCTCTTGTGGAAGAGCATTTACACATAGATGCCAAAATATCTCTTTCAAACAGGGAATTGGGAAACAACTTTGAATTCTCCCTGGTGTTTCTTTTTTATGAATGGAAGACAAAAGAACCATGAGAAGACGAGGTAAGGCTCACACAGAGATTCAAATGATTGTGATTTTGCTTTTAGTTAGATACTGGTTTGCTGGTTGCTGGAGCTGAAAGCTTGTGTTCTCCACTGTTAGAGTGAAGACCTGGACAGAAAGCCTTCCTCTTAAAACCTAAAACCTGATTTTTTAAATTAACAGAAGACAAAGGAATCATGGGTAGATAAGGTTAGGCTCACACAGAGATCCAAAAGATTGTGACTTTGCTTGTAATTAGATACTGGTTTGCTGGTTGCTGGAGCTGAAAGCTTGAGGTCTCTGCGGCTCGAGTGAAGACCTGGACAGAAAAGCTTCCTCTTAAAACTTAAAAGAGGCAGATTGTTTCTTTCACTGCTGCTGCCGAGTGTACTGGAGAGAGACAGCATGTGAGAATAATGACTATTTTGCTGAAATGCCTTTGCCAATGATGTGTTTATGGGATGCTGCCTACACTGAAACAATTGATGATGAATTCTTAAATAATACAGTACCTTCTGAACAATTTTAATGGAGTAAAATGATGCTAATTTTCTATTTGTCTTCCTTTCAACTGTATTGTAAGATTAAAATACGGTTTGATTAAAGGTTAGTGGTGGAGCAATCAAACAAAATCTGGAACACCGAGCCTCACACTTCCCTCTCAAAAAATGACTAAAATTTATGGTCGATGCTATCATCATAATACATTTTAGGGCATGTCTGGTCTGGTCCATAACTCTATTATGCAGTTCCATCACGCAGTGTCGAAACTGGTCCCATTGAGAGCCTTATTCGGTCCCTCTGGTCACTATTTCCTCTGGAATTTTCATTGCTCACGCTATGTTCCTGAAGTGTTAAGCCAGTGGACAGTAGTTTGTAACCTAATGAGAGCTGTAGGAGAAATCTGCTGAAGATCTTCCTGTTTGCCAAATGCTCCAGGCCAGGATGGTCATGAGAATTCAGTCCATTCTTTACATAATCCCCCAACTTTGGGGATTGTAGGCCATGTGGAAGTTGTTTTGGTGCCATTAGTATAACACAACTGGTTTCCAGGTATCGATAACCACTTTTCTGCTGAAATGGGCTACCTGATCAGAATCCATCTCAGTCGGGACTCCCCACCAGGCAATCACTTCCTTGCGATGATGGTTGTAGATTCCAAGACTTGAAAGCTTCCAGCCCATTGCCAGTAAACCATTATAACTAAACAGTATCTCTATTCCTCAGCATGGAAGGGATAAGACCGATAAAAAAAACGATCTGAATGGTTTCTCATGGTTCTCTTGATCTGGGGTATTGACTGTGCATTTTAATGTGGATCGTCATCCCAGGTATGCATTGCCCTCAGGGTAGATATTGTTGGTGACACTTTGCCACCTATGTTTTGAGTGCAAACTTCCACCAATTTATTTATCATGATGTTCCTCCCATGGTGATTCTCCCATGGTTTAATCTGAACAGTGTTTTCCAATGCATCCTGAGACATTACTTTGATGCAGTGGCTCTGTTATTGCAGCAAAATTGGATGTCAAATTTGGGAAGTAGTTAAAGTGTCCAAGAACTTTCATCATTCCCCTTACACTAGTTGCGAGTGATGGAATACTTCCCAATTGCCTGAATGAGTTCAGCTCCAACCTCACTCAAAAGCCATCACATCATCTAGCACAAAGAATCCTATCAATTGGCATCACATTCATAAAAGTTCATTCCCTCAATCACCAACTCGATGGCAGTAATGTGTACCATAAACAAGATGCACCACAGAAATTCACCAAAGTTCCATAGACAAAACATCCTCAACCTATAACCTCTATCACCTGGAAGGACAATGGCAGTAAGTACATGGGAACACCACCACCTGCACACTCCCCTCCAAGCTACTCATCACCCTGACTTGAAAATATATCCCTATTCCCTCTTTGTTGTTGGGTCAAAATCCTGGAACACCCTCCATGCAGGCATTGTGTGCCCAACGGCACCAAATGGACTGCAGTGGTTCAAGACATGCAACACCTTCTCAAGGGTAATGAGAGATGGACAATAAATACTGACCCAGACATTGATGACGACATTCTGTGAATGAATTTTATAAAAATAGCTTCAAAATGCGGATGGTTTCATCAATGCCAGTCAGACATTAATTGTAGACATCTCTAATTGATAGCAGCTTGCTACATCTTTATCCATGCGCTGGACAGGTATCAAGAACAACCTGCATGGAGGAAAATCCTTACCCAGAAACAGCTACTTACAGAATCTGGAAGTTGGCCTGGAAAAGTGGAGAAATCTCATAAAGATCACGGAATCTCGAGAGTTCCAAGAAGCATTTTCTGTGCTGGGTTTTCAATGACTGCGTTCTCTATTTAGGAATCATGCAGACTGGCATTTTGGTGCTTTCAGTGGCCTGTCATTTTAGTTCTCTGCCCTGCTATCTTTCGGACAAACGGAAGATCTGTGACCCAATGAAAGACAGGGAAAACTGATGACGGAACAGTCAGTCTTCAGGGACCAAAGGAAATTGAGATGGGGCAAGAAAATAAACAAATAAACAAAAATGTGCCCAGAGCAGGTGTGCAGCTAGCTAAACAAAAATTAAAATGGAAAGAAAAGGAAACAAAATAGAGGACACGGAAATGGAATGAAATGTTTGAGCCCATACTGCTATAAAATGCCAAATTAGAATACAAGATAACAAAGTGTGAAACTGGATGAACACATCAGGCCCAGCGGCATCTCAGGAGCACAAAAGTTGACATTTCGGGCCCAGACCATTCAACAGAGAGGGAGATGGGGAGAGGGTTGTGAAATAAATAGGGAGAGAGGGGGAGGCGGACCGAAGATGGATAGAGGAGAAGATAGGTGGAGAGGAGAGTATAGATGGGGAGGTGGGGAGGAGATAGTCAGCCCAGGGAGGACAGACAGGTCAAGGAGGCGGGATGAGGTTGGTAGGTGAGAAATGGAGGTGCGGCTTGAGGAGGGAGGAGGGGATAGGTGAGAGGAAGAACAGGTTAGGGAGCCGGGGACGACAAGAGAGTTGCAGTGGGAGAGAGATTCCCTGAGGTTGGTCCTGAGGGAAGAGGATAACTTCTTCAGGTTAAGCATCTCTGGAAGAGGCTTCGCAGTGAGGTTAATCACAAATTAGAATACAATTTGTTACCTTGACCTTCCTTGGAACAGTGCAGCAGGCCAAGTCAATGTCAGCCTCAGGGCAGGGTGAGGTATTAAAATGAACACTCACTGAAAGCACAGGAACATTCTTGTGAGCTGTGCTGAAGTGTTCAGCAAAATGGTCTTCCAATCTGTGTGTTTGCTCGTTCCAACATACAGGAGACTCCAAATTGTGCTGTGTGTAATTTTACTTTGTGATGTTAATTCTTCAACGATTCCTTCTGGAGCAGAAAAGGAAAGTACTGGAGGTAAAATGGCTGTTCTACTTTCCAGACTAATTTAAGAAGGACGGCAATGTTAACTATTAACTTCTTTCTTTAGTTTTCTATTTGTTACCTGAAGGTAATTCTTAGCTTTCTAACTTTTTTTCTTTTATTCATTCATATCTAAGTATTTTTGGACCTTGGCATATTTGTTCCTGAGATGGGTCCATGTGTGGAAACATTATACACTTTTCACTGTACTCCTGTAATTCTGTTCGTGCGTATACATGGTAATAAAATCTAAATGTAAATTAATTCACATCTTCACTTACTAACACATAACGGTTTACCCCACTTCACGTGTGATCGGTGTCTTGGATTTCACAAAGGGCAGTCAAATCTCAGACTGCACCAGTTCTCAAAAGCACTTACATGCAGCTTAAACTTTGGTAATTTCTCATCTTTTCAAAATCAGTTCATTCTCAAAAGTTCATGATTAAAAATAGACAGATCCCATGTTTCAGTGTGTTCTTAACTTAGGAAGCGGCAACATTGACTATGAAGGGCTCTGGTTGAAGATGGCGAGGCAGACGAAAGAGGAGGCAAAAAGAACATACGAAGCAGAAATGGAAGATTGCTTTCGTGCATGTGACATGTGAGTTTGATGTTTGAATAATTTGGTGGAAGTATGGCTATGTCGAAATTCCATTTTGACACAATAGTTTCTCCATTGTACACAGAGATAAATGAAAGAGCTTTCTCAAAGATTAGCAAAGCAAGCAGAAAAGCATACATGCTTGAAGCTAAGTATTGGGCCGGGATCCGTTAGCTCAGTTGCCTGGACAGCTGGGTTACAGTATAGACTAAAGCCAACAGTGTGGGTTTAATTCCTGCACCAGCTGATGTTTCCAGGAGAAACTCTCCATCTCAACTCTGAACTCAGGACTCTCGGTGACCTTCAGGTTAAACTAACCATCACTCATCACTCCCATCTCTTTCTAATGAAAAATAACAGCCCTATGATCTGATGAGATTGTGCTGACTTTACCTCTAAGTTAAAGTAAGTAAGCCATTTTAAGAAAAAAATACATCTTTCGTACAAAATATTTCAGAAGCTTGTAATCTGAAATAATAGGACAAAATCTCAGTAAGTTTAGCACCATCTTTCGAGACAGGAAAACAGAGCTTTTGTTTGTGTCCAACATAACTTCTTCAAATCTAAAGTGAGGTAGAAATATAGAACTATTTGATGCTCGAAACATTTCTCGCAAAAATAGCAACTGTCCAACATGTATTGAAATTTGTTTCATCTGCATTGTATGTCACACACATAAGACTTTCCATCATTTCATAAAAAGGATATTAGTGGCACCAGAGGTAGTGCTTCAAGGATTTACGAGGGTGAGACTAGAAATTCTTAAGTATACACATCAGGAAAAGATGAACAGTTGAGTCTATTTTTGCTTCAATAAAGAAGAATCAAGGGTGATCCAAAGACGTATGTAAAATTCATCGATGTTTTGACAACTTTGGCAGACAGCATGTTTTCACTTCAGGGAGACTGGAAGATCATGGAAATGTCACTGGGCTAGCATCCAAACAGTCCAAATTCTTTCAAATCTCATCCTGTCAGCTGGTGAAATGGCAAACTCAATCAATAAATCTGCGGCATAACATTAATGTCAGTGATGACTGTGACAACTGTCACTGATTTTTGTGAAAGTTTTGTGTCCTTTATGGAAGAAAATTTGCTGTCCTTACCTCGCTGGTCTGAATGTGTCTTCAGACCAGGAGAAATGTGTCTGATTTGTACCTCATTCTGAAATTACTGAACAAGCAACTCCGTTCAAGAACAAATAGGCATGGACAGCAATGATGTCCTTGTCAGTCACACCCAGATCCATGTACAAAGTGATGGAGAACAGAAGTAGAAAAAATCAATAGAAGATTTTCAGAAAAAGAAATGACATGACCAAACATGGAGGAAAACAGGCAGTGTGATTCAAGATTATAATAGCAATTGAAGAAAAGTACGGAATGTTGAATGTGATACAAGGTTATACTGACAAATTCTTTGTAATTGCTTTCAGAGTAGAGGGCATAATATTCATTTCAGGTCATGAGTAATTTGAGACATTGTATGAGAAGTGTAGCATTCTTGGATTGAACAGATGACTTTTGACCTCAGGTCTCTGAAGCTGTTTCCTGAGATGTTCACACATGATATATTGATCTGTCTTCGACCAGTGGTTAAAATGGAATGCTTGATTAGATTAAATAATATAAATTTCCAGACAGGAAACAAAGTGAAATGAGATGGACCTGATCTTTTCTCATGTCGCAACTTCTATTTTGGTAAGGCAGATAACTTGACTGGATTGGGGACATTTATATTTTTGTTACTGGCTCTAGAAATGCTGATGGTTTCATCGATCGTGATGAGCTGCATAATGTCATCAAGGATAGTGGGAAGCTTTTTACAGAGGAGGAAATTCCTGATATCATGAGACAATTGGACAAGAACAATGATGGTCAACTTGATGTTGATGGTATGTCCAAATAATTAAAACAAATTTATTTGTGCTATTATATTGGTTTACTGTTGACTATTTAAAACAGTCATATACTTCCCCCCTCTACAGAATGGATGAAGATGATGGAGAACGTCCAGTGAATAACCAACATCCCTCAGGAACCCATTATGATTCAACAATATAATGAACAGTGTGTTGTTGCCCTTCTGAAGCCAATTGGTCAGGCATCTGAAATACACATGACGAGTGCAAATAATTCAAAATCTGTTTGACAGGACTGAAGTGACATATATAGCAGAGAGCTTCATAGCTGCTACAGTTTTCTCTTTGTGAGGAAGAAGCCATCTCCTTTGGATGAAATGTTTAATCATTTTGCCACCAGCATGGAACGCTGCACAGTTTATTTGCAACCATTTCCTAATAAATCTAATGTCAAAGTTTTTTCTGGCCAGTTGTTGTTGCATTTCATTTGGAGAATGCCATGGATTCTCTAGATTTTTATTCTCTATTTTCAGCAGGTGACAACGTTCAATTATATCATTCAAAACACTTTTATATATTGGCATCGAAACCATCGACATTTATACTGCCTGCCTTCCATGACCACAGGAATATGCAACATGTTACAAACAGTGAAGTATTTTTAAAGTATTCAGCATTTCATGAAGGATCCATAGCTACCAACCTGCACACAGCCAAGTCCACATAACGAGATAACCCGTTCATCTTAGGTTGTGAGGTATTAATATTGGCCTCTGCTGCTCTTCTTTTGAATCATGTTAGAGGATACACAGACAGTGGCTGCCATCCAAAAGAAAAAGTACCTGAGAAGCAGCACTCCCTCCGTGTTACACAGGGCATTCATCAGCAAGTTCTAGTATTAGAATAGAAACCACAACTTTGCACAGATAAGAGTGCTTCAAACAGAGCCACAGCTCAGTTTATGGCACAACAAGCTGCTTTGGTGAATGTTCGCTCAAACGATTGTGATGATTAAAACATTGCCCCTTTATGTTTAACGATAGAATCCCAAAAGTGTAGAAACAGGCAGTTCAGTCCATCAAGTCCACACCAACCCTCCAAGGTGCATCCCACACTCTGTCCTAACCTTGTAACCCTGTATTTCCCTTGGCTAATTCATCTAGCCTACACTCCCAAGGTACCATGGGCAATTTAGTATGGTCAGTCTGCCTAACATGCATGTCTTTGGACTATGGGAAGGAACTGGAGCAACAAGAAGAAACTCACATAGACACAGGGAGAATGTACAAACTCCACACAGACAGTTGGCCAAGAGTGGAATTGAACCCAGCTCCCCGTCACTGTGAGGCAGCAGCGCTAACCACTGAGACACCGTGCAACCCTTACTGTTATAGGCAAAGATAAGATGGCAATTGCCTCACACAATTTAAAGCATGGAACACATTCTTGAAATCACGAAACAACGATTGTAATAATACATACCGCACCATAAAGATTGATGCTTCCAATGACAAAGTTGTTTGCACAACAGCAGAAATGTAGCCTTTTATCCACAAGGTATATGTTAAATGATGAGTGCAAAAATATAATCATAGTAGATTATATAGCCCATCAAATCTACTCTGCTATTCAATGATGTATTGGCAATACAAAGATGACAATAATTTAAGCTGGAATTCACTTGAATTACAAAACATTTTCAGGGATATTTCACCATGAGATTACTAATTAAGCTTGGCATAATGCACAATGCTCTAAAATAATTTTTACCCCTCATTGGTTGCACAAGATATTCTTCTCGAAAATTGGTGCAAGCTCATGTTCCAGCCAAGCATTCGCAAATTTGTATCTGAGTCAATTCAAAGTGATAAATCTCACATTTCCCCAAACTATACTCCGTCTGCCACCATGTTGCTCAATCACTTAACCTGTCTACATCACTTGGTAGCAACTTTGTGTACCTCACCACTTTCTCCCTCTTCTCATTTTATGGCAGCAGCAAACTTGCATATATTCCTCTTGATTTCTTTGCCCAAGTTATTAGCCTGTAAAAACATACACAGTTTGTTTACATTTCCTTTGTTACTTTATAATCAGACACTATCTGTTATCTTGAATGCAATTTTTGACATCATTTGCTGGTTAATGACATACTCACAATTTCAGGTTTACCATGATTGTTTACAACATTATAAATAGCTTTTGATTTAATCCAATTTTAACTTCCCAAATAAATCACAGATAGATCTTTCTTATTGAGGTATTGATTTCCAATTAGATTAATTTTTGTTTGATGTGTTGAATTGTTTCCATAAATAATTCCCAACTTTTATTTACCAGTATTGCATTATATTATACTTTTCAACCACCTTGAGCCAGTTCGAGACTCATACCTATGTAAATGTTTTAGTTTCAATTTATGTTTTTTGTTTGGGACTGGAGTATGTCACTTTTAAATTTAATATGAAAATCAATCATAAGACAAAATTCCACCAGATAATATCCTGTTAATTGCACAATGATCCAATTTTGCTTCAGGTTCAGCTAATTCTGCCAGAGTTAGAAAATATATCTCTTAAAAGGTTGAAGCGAGCAGGTCCAGAATTGTTTTCAGAGCTGTTGATGTTCACTGAGTTTTCTACTTTGTACGTGGCTTTTATGTTGGCTGCTTAACTTTCATTGCCCTTAATGGGCTCAGCATGTAAATTGCTTATGAATTGGAAACAGAGATATCAGTGCCAGTGAATAAAAGGTGGATAACAGCTGGGTTCTTCAAACTGAAGAACCTATTTGTTGGTCTCTCCTGGTTCTGGCCACTGTCACCATCAATACGTGCCGACAGCAGGCCAAGGAGGACGTCACAGATCCTGCAGTTATAGGTGTGCCCAGTGTCCTGAGAGGAAAAAGTTGTTGTCCACCACAACACTACAGACATTTATAGAGAGGGTAGCACTGTGGGGGTTAGGAGTGCATAATTATCCTCCCTCTTTCCTGCCCTCCCCTATTGTCTGTTGCTGCATTACCCCAGTATGTCATGCTTCTTCATTGTCCACTACATCAAAGCAGTAGCTTCTGTAAATGAAAGACCTGGGTTCTTTAGGTTGGTGGGCCTCTTCGTAGAACTGTTTTTCAGTCTGGCCAAAGTAGACATCAATATATAGAGCGAATGGGCAGTGATGTTGGTCATAGTTACCGACTGCAAGCTTGAGAGTGTCCATCAACACTCTCAAGACATTTGGGGAGAGTAGAGGTTTGGGTACATTATACCCTCTTCTACATCTGTTTTGATTAGCTTCTTCCTCTTGCCTTTTCCTTCTAATTTGTTACTGTCATTCTGTCCTTGCTTGGAAGTACTGTAACTTTTATTTTATAGAACATAGAACATAGAACATAGAACAGTACAGCACAGAACTGGCCCTTCAGCCCACAATGTTGTGCCGACCATTGACCCTCATGTATGCACCCTCAAATTTCTGTGACCATATGCATGTCCAGCAGTCTCTTAAATGACCCCAATGACCTTGCTTCCACAACTGCTGCTGGCAACGCATTCCATGCTCTCACAACTCTCTGTGTAAAGAACCCGCCTCTGACATCCCCTTTATACTTTCCTCCAACCAGCTTAATACTATGCTAGCCATTTCTGCCCTGGGAAATAGTCTCTGGCTATCAACTCTATCTATGCCTCTCATTATCTTGTATAGCTCAATTAGGTCCCCTCTCCTCCTCCTTTTCTCCAATGAAAAGAGACCGAGCTCAGTCAACCTCTCTTCATAAGATAAGCCCTCCAGTCCAGGCAGCATCCTGGTAAACCTCCTCTGAACCCTCTCCAAAGCATCCACATCTTTCCTATAATAGGGCGACCAGAACTGGATGCAGTATTCCAAGTGCGGTCTAACCAAAGTTTTATAGAGCTGCAACAAGATCTCACGACTCTTAAACTCAATCCCCCTGTTAATGAAAGCCAAAACACCATATGCTTTCTTAACAACCCTGTCCACTTGGGTGGCCATTTTAAGGGATCTATGCATCTGCACACCAAGATCCCTCTGTTCCTCCACACTCCCAAGAATCCTATCCTTAATCCTGTACTCAGCTTTCAAATTCGACCTTCCAAAATGTATCACCTCGCATTTATCCAGGTTGACCTCCATCTGCCACCTTTCAGCCCATCTCTGCATCCTGTCAATGTCCCGCTGCAGCCTACAACAGCCCTCTATACTGTCAACGACACCTCCGACCTTTGTGTCGTCTGCAAACCTGCTGACCCATCCTTCAATGCCCTCATCCAAGTCATTAATAAAAATTACAAACAGTACAGGCCCAAGGACAGAGCCCTGTGGAACCCCACGCACCACTGACTTCCAGGCAGAATATTTTCCTTCTACTACCACTCGCTGTCTTCTGTTGGCCAGCCAATTCTGTATCCAAGCAGCTAAGATCCCCTGTATCCCATTCCTCCTGACCTTCTGAATGAGCCTACCATGGAGAACCTTATCAAATGCCTTACTGAAGTCCATATACACCACATCCACAGCTCAACCCTCATCAACTTTTCTAGTCACATCCTCAAAGAACTCGATAAGGTTTGTGAGGCATGACCTGCCCCTCACAAAGCTGTGTTGACTGAATTTGATCAAGCCATGCTCTTCCAGATGGTCATAAATCCTATCCCCCAGAATCCTTTCTAAAACCTTGCAGACGACAGACGTGAGACTTACTGGTCTGTAATTGCTGGGGATTTCCCTATTTCCTTTCTTGAAGAGAGGAATTACATTTGCCTCTCTCCAGTCCTCAGGTACGACTCCAGTGGAGAGCAAGGATGCAAAGATCTTCGCAAGTGGCGAAGCAATTGCATTTCTCGCTTCCCAAAGCAGCCGAGGACAAATCGGGTCTGGGCCTGGCGACTTGTTAATCTTAATGTTTGACAAAATTTTCAGCACATCAGCTTCCTCTATCTCTATCCATTCCAGCATGCACACCTGCTCTTCAAAGGTTTCATTCACTACAAAGTTCGTTTCTTTAGTAAAGACAGAAGCAAAAAACTCATTTAGGGCTTACCCTACCTCCTCAGACTCCACACACAAGTTCCCTGTGCTATCCCTGATCGGCCCTACTCTTTCTTTGACCATTCTCTTATTCCTCACATAAGTGTAAAATGCCTTTGTGTTTTCCCTAATTCGTTCTGCCAAGCCTTTCTCGTGACCCCTCCTGGCTCTCCTCAGACCATTTTTGAGCTCCTTCCTTGCCTGCGTGTAATCCTCTCTAGCTGAACTTGACCCTAGCTTCCTCCACCTTATGTAAGCTACCTTCTTCCTTTTCACAAGAAGTTCCACCGCTCTCGTCATCCAAGGTTCCTTTATCTTACCCCTTCTTGCCTGTCTCAGAGGGACATATTTACTCATCACTCGCAACAACTGTTCCTTATACAGTCTCCACATGTCTATAGTTCCCTTACCATGGAACAATTGCTCCCAGTCCATGCTTCCTAACTCATGTCTAATCGCGTCATAGTTTCCTCTTCCCCAATTAAATATCCTCCCATTTTGCCTAATCCTCTCCTTCTCCATAGCTGCGTAGAATGTGAGGCAGTTATGGTCACTATCACCAAAATGCTCTCCCACCACAAGATCTGATACCTGCCCCGGCTTGTTTCCGAGCACCAAGTCTAGAATGGCCTCTCCCCTCATCGGCCTGTCAACGTACTGCGTTAGGAAACCCTCCTGAACACACCTTACAAAAACAGCTCCATTCAAATCTTCTGCTCGAAGGAGGTTCCAATCAATATTAGGAAAGTTTAAGTCACCCATTACAACAACCCTACTGCGTCCACACTTTTCCAAAATCTGCCGACCTATGCTTTCTTCAATCTCCCTGCTGCTATTGGGGGGCCTGTAGTAAACCCCTAACGAGGTGACTACTCCCTTGCTGTTCCCAATTTCCACCCATACTGACTCGGTAGGCAGATCTTCCTCGACAATGGAAGCTTCTGTAGCTGTGATACCCTCTCTGATTAGTAGTGCTACACCCCCTCCTCTTTTCCCCCCCTCCCTATTCTTTTTAAATGTTCTAAACGTTGATTGATTTGGTGTTGATTTACTTCAGCAAAGATGATCCAGCATAAAGGGATGATTTGTTGAAGGTTCATAAAAATGAAGATACGATGTGGCACAGCGGTTATGTCCCATTCTCTGAGCCAAGACTCCCAGGTGCAATTTCAACTGCTCCAGAGTTGTGCCATGATCTTTATAAACAGGTTGACTGATGATATAAAGAGCTGAGCACTGATGGTAGTGCACTGAACTCTGCCCCAAAGGCTCAGGTTGAAGTCACACTCCCCATACACGTGTAATAACGTAGCTGCACAAGCTGATTAAAAAGACAAGCTGATTAAAAAGTGTTGAGTTCTGGCCCTTGATGTGTGTTGTTTTTCACTTGTTTTGCTGTTTCAAGTCCTTGATGTAGATGGAAAGGAGGCCTCTCGTATCACCCCATCAAACTCCGGATTCACGCAACATTCTCCGACACTTCCGCCACCTGCAATCTGACCACACTACCAAGGATTTATTTCCCTCCCCAGCCTTATCTGCCTTCCAGAGGGACCACTCTCTCCGTGACTCCCTTGTCCGCTCCAAATTCCCGACTAGCCCCACCACCACTGGCACCTTTCCCTGCGGCCGCAGGAAGTTCTATGCCTGCCCCTGCACCTCCCCCCTTACCTCTTTCCCAGGCCCCAAGAAAAACTTCTGCCTTAAACAGATGTTCACCTGCACATCTGCTAATGTGGTATGTTGTATCCACTATTCCGGATGTGGTCTCTTGTACATTGGAAAGACCAATGGGAGGCTTGGAGACCGTTTTGTGGAGCGCCTACGCTCACTCTGTGACAAATGGCAACACCTCCCAGTCGCAAGCCACTTCAACTGCCCCTCCCACTCCTTGGACGACATATCCATCCTGGGCCTCCTCCTGTACCACAAAGATGCCACCCAAAGGCTGGAGGAACAGCACCTCATATTCCCTGGGAACCCGGCAGCCCAATGGCCTCAATGTGGACTTTACAAGCTTCAAAATCTCCCCACTCACGACCTCATCCCACGATCAGACCATCTCGTCCCTGCTTCCTTGAACTGTCCGGCTTTTCTCCCACACATCTGCACATCCCACCTCACTGAGAAATCCCCACCTATCTTCCTACCTACACTCACCTGTACTGTGTTCATCACCACTTCCTTAGCCTGTCTGTCTTCTCTCCACCTATCTGCTCCTCTAGCTAACGTCTATCATCACCTCCCACTCTCTCTCTCTTTATTTCAGATCCCCCTTCCCCTCCCCCATTTCTGAAGAAGGGTCCAGACACAAAATGTCAGCTTTCCTGCTCCTCTGAAACTGCCTGGCGTGCAGTGTTCATCCAGCTCCACACCTTGTTATCTGAGACTCCAGCATCGGCAGATTCTACTCTCTCTCGGGATTGGGGGGTCCACAGGAGCTCAGGTGCATTCTTTTCCCCTGCAGTGATGTTTTGTTGTTACTCTGAGTTATTCCTTTTTGATGGCACAATTTCCCTCAGTTGGCATTTGTTGTTTTCATTTAAACAAAAAGGAGTTGGGTTCTTCCCCAGTTTGGGAAGGATGTCAGCTGGGTGTGGGATGGGAGGGGCAAGATATAATGAATTGCTTCTGGACAGGGAAAGGATCCAAAAAGGGAAGGAGGAGATTGATGCCAGTGCTAAATCATAGCTTTGTAATAAGCACTAAAAACACAATGACTTTCCAGAAAGCTTTTACTGTCTATTTCAGTCTCTTGATATCTGGTTCTCCCTTCCAGGATACCTTTCCCTTTTTACATTAAAACCCTTGAAGCAATCTTAGTTGTGCAATGTCTCAAGATCATGATCCTAACCCAATTTAATGGGAATCCATCACAAATGAATACTGCTGCTTTTCCTGTGTAGGAATCCCAGTGCTTGATAAAGTAAATTCACTTTTCCTCCCAGTCCACATTCTTTGGTACAAGATAATTGTTCTATGTTGCTGTTAAGACCAACCTGTGCCTGGAAGGTTTGCACCCAGAATGTTATACCCATTCATGGCTTTTCAATGTTGTAATTGTACCAGCCTCCATCACTTCCTCTGGCAGTTCGTTCCATACATCCATCACCCTCTGTGTGAAAAAGCTGCCCCTTAGGTCCCATTTAAATCTTTCCCCCTGACACTGGGTAAAAGATCGTAGCTATTCACGCGATACATGTCCATCTTGATTTTATAAGCTTCTGTAAGGTCACCCTTAAGGCTTGATGATCCAGGGAGAATAGATCCAGTGTTTTTTTTTCTTGTGCTATCGCTCAAACCCTCCAACACTGGCAATAGCCTTGTAAACCTTTTCTGAGCCCTGTCAGGTTTCACATCATTGTTCCTGTAGCAGGGAGCCGTGAACTGAACACAGTAAACCAAGCAGCCTGACCAATATCCCGTGAAGCTGCAAAATGACTTCTCAACTGTGATATTCATTGCACTGACCAATAAAAGCAAGAATGTCAAATGTCTTCTTAACTATCCTGCCTACCTGCAACTTCAATTTCAAGGAACTATGAACCTGCGCTCAAAGGTGTATTTGTTCAGCAACATTCCCAGGTGTAAGTCATGTCTTAACAACGTAGCTGAACTTTTCAAGGAGCTGACAAAGGTGATTGATGAGGGTAAATCAGTGGATATGATCTACATGGATTTTAGTAAGGCTTTTGACAAGGTGCCTCATGGTGGGATCACCCACAAGATTAACAGGCACGGGATCCATGGTGACTTGGCCACATAGATTCAGAATTGACTTGCCCACTGTGGGTGGAGGGTAATGGTGGAAGTCTGTTTTTCCAGATGGAGGAAAGTGGTTGTTTGTGTTCTATAGTAATTCATACTGGGGCTTATGCTGTTTGTGATGCACATGAATGACTTGCATGAAAATGTAGATGGGTGGGTTAGTAAGTAATAGTCCACCTTTTATCCTGTGGTTATGCCACTGGTTTTAATCTGGCCAGCCAGGGTCTACATAATATCTAATTTCACCCTGTCACACGTTGTTAGAATTTTATTAGTTTCACAGAGGTCAGTATACAGAAACACAAGGGAATGCAGAACAGGTCCTATCAATCCCTCCTCATTCGAGATTCTTGCCATTCCAGCAATTAATCTGGTGAACCTCCATTGCAGTCAGTTTCTGAACATTCCTTTTTATAAGAAGATTAAAACTGTATACAATACTGAAAAAGTGAGTTCTCGCCAAGGCTGTACATAATTCTGGTAAGATGTCTTTATTTCTGCACCTTCTCACTGAAGCCTAATTTACACTTTGCCTTCCCTAATGACTGGCTCCACCTGCATGTTAATTTTAAATGAACAAGGCTATTCATGTCACTTTAGACATTCTTATTTTCCAAACTTTCACAATTTTGCAAAATATTCCACCTTCCTGCTTAATCTACCAATGTCACTCTAATTTATATTATATTCCATTTGCTATATTCCAGACCAGTTACTGAGCTGGCCCAGTCCCAGTAAAGCATCATTGTGTCAGCCTCACAATTTCCACCCCCACCCAGCTGTATCATCGGAGAGCTTGCAAATATGACAATTTGACCACAACCAAATTACTGAGATAGATCATGAACAGCTGTGAAACCAGCACTAATCCCCGATTTTCCAGCTAGTCACACTCTACCATCCTGACAATGATCCATCTGCTTTCTCTTTGATAACCAATTCTCAATCTGTTGTATTGCAGTTCCTGCCATTCCATGTACTCTAATTTATGTCGCAGCGATTTGTGTGGAACTTTATCAAAAGTCTCCGGAAAATACAATCACGCTATTTTTCCTTATTCATCCAGCTATAACCTTATGAGGTTTTTCACAGTGATGACTCTCTAATTTGCTTCAGACAGGGTTTGCCCTGAGGGTGATACAGAGCTTGGACAAGGAGATACATTTGATAATTTGGAAACAGTCAAACACAGAGTCAGGATCCTGTTGTACAGATAATTTCTGAGGGCCCTAACCTGGTAGTGCTGCTGGATGTGGAGCTGAATTCTCTCAAAAGGGAAGTAGCAGCCATGACTGTGTTTGCTGTTCACTGAGGAGGTCTCACAGGAGGGAGCTGAGAGGGCTGATGCTGGGACTGATAGGTGCCCATGTGCCGTCCCATGATGCCTGATGGTTCTCTTGGCAAAGACCATTGAAAAGATGTGAAGAAATTCTCTTTCCAGTGTCTGGCAGAAGAAAAATCTTCAAGAAACAAAATGGTCATGGGGTCAACAGCAGAGACATAAAGTCTCATGTCACAACATTCTGTTTGAGTAAACAGAACAAGTTAATGTCCACACGGGAGAAATGATTACCCTGATCAGTCCATGCTGAGCTCTCCACTCTCATTCTCCTGAGTTACAAAACTGCATCACTTTCACGCTATCATTGAGCTTATTTTGGTTGCACACTTCTTACAGCCTTCAGCTGCACAGCCTATCACGGGTAAACACCATGTCCCTATATCAATAGCACACTCACAAACAGATTGTGTTCTCCTCACTACTTAGTATTGTCATTTCTAGCAGCAGTGGCCAATGACCCACTCGGATGCTTGTACCAAGCTCGTTCGACCTACAGCCTTGAAAATGTAACCATTACTGTTTCCTCAATTATGGAAGTAAAGACACAACATTTTCTTCGAACAAACACACAAAAACTACCTTTTGATGCTCATGCTCATGATTTGTTGAAGTCTGCACAACTTCAGCCAATCCCTTTGGTACTTGGCATATCGACCCAAGTTAATAAATGCTAATCCAACTCAGCCATGCGTTTCCTGCCTCTCCTTTGGTGACCAACCAAGTATTACCACAGACCCAAGACTTTGAGGATTGTGTAAAATTCCCCCACTGTTCACCTTCTAACAACTCTCCTTGTTCTTTTACTAGAGCTCACGCACAACTCTTGTTTCTGCACCTCGATCTGGCAGCGTGTTCCACTGTAATCCAGCCAAAGCCAATCGAAGTTTAACTTCTACTAAAGCATACGAGGTAATGCAAATCCAGGAATGTGTGCTGACATTTATTTCTCCATTCCAATTGATTTTTTTTTCCTTAAAGCACTCTCTACCTCCTTTTTGAGTTTGTCCAATTCCTACTCTAAATGACGGTACCGCGTTATTATCTCACGAATGTCTCCTTTCGGTCTTCCAAATCTTCCCTGACTTGGACCTCCTCATCTTCTCGCTCTGATCTTTTAATGACATGCTTAGGTTCACTGTTCTCCGAGAGTGTACATTGATTATTCAGGCTCTTTGATATAAACACATACTTGGCGGGTGAAGCAGATCTATGGCTTTTGTATATCACAGGTTCATTCCCTATGTTTAAGCTGTTTATATTTGGTTACCATGCAGTATTCTCAGTGGCCCTGTAAGCACATACACTCTGACCATGCCCTTGTTTCTGTAGACGGTGTAAGTAGGGACTACAACCCCTCACCTCACAACATTGTCTTATGATATACCGTCCCCCTACCTGGCCTAATAACTATGAGTTGTCTTTTGCACCTCATCATCCTTGGAACCTTGGGAGATAGTAACAATTGTCACTGCTGGAGTCAGAGTAAATACAGTGTGGAACACAGCAGGTCAGGCAGCATCAGAGGAGCAGGAAATTCAATGTTTGAGTTTACACCCTTTTTCAGGGCTGGGGAGAAGGAAGGGAGTTCAGAAATAAATAGAGTGTTGGGTCTGGGGGCAGGTAGTTGGGATGGTGCTGGGTAAATGCAGATGTGGGGCAGTGGAGAATGATCAGGTGCAAAAGTGGAGCAGATCATGGAATTAGTGGTGACTGGGAGGGCTTGTCATGGGATGATGGCGAAGTTGAACAGATTTTGAAACTGGTGTATTCTATGCTGAGACCATTGGGGGATACGCTCCTGAGGTGGAACATCACGTGTTGTTTCTCCAGTTTGCGTGTGGAATCATTGTTACACTGGAAAGGCCCAGGGTGGAAATGTCATCAAGTGAGAAGGGGGCTGAGTTAAAATGTTTGGCAGTTGGAAGGTGTTGATGATTATAGAGCCCAGAGTGCAGATGCTCTGCGAATCAGTCACTGAGACTGCGCTTGGTAACACTGATAGAACATAGAACATTACAGCACAGTACAGGCCCTTCGGCCCTCGATGTTGTGCCGACCTGTCATACCGATCTCAAGCCCATCTAACCTACACTATTCCATGTACGTCCATATGATTATCCAATGACGGCTTAAATGTACCTAAAGTTGGCAAATCTACTACCGTTGCAGGCAAAGCGTTCCATTCCCTTACTACTCTCTGAGTAAAGAAACTACCTCTGACATCTGTCCTATATCTTTCACCCCTCAATTTAAAGCTATGCCCCTCATGCTCGCTGTCACTGTCCTAGAAAAAAGGCTGTCCCTATCCACTCTATCTAACACTCTGATTATTTTATATGTTTCAATTAAATCACCTCTCAACCTTCTTCTCTCTAATGAAAACAGCCTCAAGTCCATCAGCCTTTCCTCGTAAGACCTACCCTCCATACCAGGCAACATCCTAGTAAATCTCCTCTGCACCCTTTCCAAAGCTTTCACATCCTTCCTATAATGCGGTGACCAGAACTGTACACAATACTCCAAGTGCGGCCACATCAGAGTTTTATACAGCTTCACCATAACCTCCTGGTTCCGGAACTCGATCCCTCTATTAATAAAAGCTAAAACACTGTATGCCTTCTTAACAGTCCTGTCAACCTGGGTGGCAACTTTCAAGGATCTGTGTACGTGGACACTGAGATCTCTCTACTCATCTACACTGCTAAGAATCTTACCATTAACCCTGTACTTTGCCTTCCGGTTACTCCTACCAAAGTGCATCACTTCACACTTGTCTGCATTAAACTCCATTTGACACCTCTCAGCCCAGCTCTGCAGCTTATCTATGTCTCTCTGCAACCTACAGCATCCTTCATCAATATCCACAACTCCACCAACCTTAGTGTCGTCTGCAAATTTACTAACCCATCCTTCTACGCCCTCATCCAGGTGGAGATGTGGAGGAGACCACGACAGGAGCAACAGATCCTGGAGACCAGATTGGGGGATGTATAGGCGAATCCCTGTCTGATATGAAATAATTGTCTGGGGCCTTGGATGGAGGTCGCCCTGGTCCAGACAAACCTCCACACCAACTTCTGCATCCTCTCCACCCTGACCTGCCTTTCATAGGGACCGCTCACTCTGCAATATCCTCGTCTGCTCCACACTCCGCACCAACCCAACACACCCAGCATCTTTCCCTGCAACCGCAGGAGGTGCTACACATGCCACTACACCTTCCCCCTCACTTCTGTCCAAGGCCCCAGGCAATCTTTCCAATACATGACAATTCTCTGCCTTTAAGAGTTGTGTTCTATCCTGTTTCTTCTGTAGGAAGGTGTTGACACAATGGTCCCAAAAAGTATCTTTTCTACAGACATTTGAGAAATAACTTGCAAATTTCTATTTTTTTTTAAGATAAAAGAATTGTGAGTGGATGGAATGAGGCTCGGACAGACATCCAGAGGATTTTGGTTTCACTTTCATTTAGCTGGTGGATTTTGCTCACTGCTGGAGCTGAACGCTTGCGCTCTTCATTGCTAAATTGAAGCCCAAGACTGAGGGGTTACCTCTTACAAATAAAAGATGCAGGTTGTTTCTTTCAGTGTCTCTCTCCAGTAGACTGGAGAGAGACAGCATGTGAGAATAATAACTGTGTTGCTGAATTGCCTTTGCCATGGGCGTGTTAATGCGATGCTACCTATATTGGAACAATTGATCAGTGGGTCAATAATAAATGACCTTGTTAACTAATTTAATAGTATAAAGTTACATCAATTCTTCTTATTCTTGTATTTGTACCATGTTGCAAGGTTAAAATGTGTTTTGATTAAAGCTAAGAGTTAGGCCAATCCAAATACAGGACACAGCGCCTTGCTCTTGCCTCTCAAAAATAAATGTGTATTGTTGTGGGTCAGAGCTGTAGCTTGTCTCGTCCATAACACTTACGTACAGTTCCTGATATATCATTGAACCTGGTCTGATATGGTCTGATAGCTTTGTCCCGACAAGTCACTGTTTCATCTGGAGTATCATTGCTCACCCTGTGCTCCTAAGACGTTAAGCCTGTTGGCTGTAGCATCTAATCTCATGAGGATTGTGTACAGAATATCCACCCAGAATCTTCTTTTGTGGTAAGTGTTCCTGGCCAGCGAGGTTTTTCGGGTCCAGTTCATTCCTTCCAGCATCCTAGAACACTGGGGACAGTAGAATAGGTGGAACTACTGTTTTATACACATTAGTTTACAGGTCTCTTTTACCACTTTTGTGGTCAAATGAGCTCCCTGATCAGGATCCATCTCAGCTGAATTAAACGAGGCTCCAGACCAACAGAAATGGGTTTCATTCCTAATGACACTCTGAAACGGCTGAAGAAGAAGTGTTGTTCAAGAGCAATTCGGCCTGGGCAACAACGCTGTCCTTGTCAACAACACCCAGATCCATGGAAAAACTTTGGAGAAAAGAAATAGAGACTATAAACAGAAAATATTCAGAAAAAAAACATTCATGACTAAAAATATGGAACAATGTGTTAAAAGATTGTAATTGCACTTAAAGGGGAGCTAGATACAATTGAAAGTAATACGGGATTAGAACGACAGGTTGTTTTTAATTGCTTTCAGAGGTGAGGGAATACTATTCAGTTCAGGACATGAGTAATTTCAGACATTGTGTGGGGAATGTTGGATGCTTAGATCAAACAGGTGACTTTGGATCTGGGATTTAGATCTGTTATACACCACTGATTCAAATGGATTGCTGTGAATAGATGAAATAATGTAAATTCCCAGGCTGGAAGAAAGTGAAATTAGATGGACTGATCTTTTCTCATGTAGCAACTTCTATTTTGGGAAGGCAGAAAGCATTGCTGGATTGGAGACATTCAAACCCTTCTTGCTGACTAAAGCAATGCTGATGGTTTCATTGATCGTGACAAGCTGATGCAGATCACTCGGATTACAATGTAGCTTGTTACAGATAAGGAAATTGATGAACTCAAGAGGGAGTCGTACAAGAACAATCATGATAAACTTTTACAGTATGTACAATAAAATTAATAAAATTCACTGGTGATGTCATATTGGTTTACCATTGAATATTTGAAATATGTCTGTTTTTAAACAAGTATCTTCTTCTCTTTACAGAATGGGTGAAGATGATGGAAAATGTCCAGTAAATGGCCAACATTCCTCAGCAAGCCGTTATGCTCTCCTTTTTTTTGAGAAAAATCTTATATTTCTCTGATACAAAATTAATTGTTTCTCTTGTCTTAAGGCTCGGCCCTGCTTCCAGCATCACCAAAAATAAATGATTCACTAGTTTGATGAATTGTGTGTTGTTGCTCTTCTATTGACTATTGGTCAGGCATTTGAAATATATAGTGAAGTATTCTTAAAGTAAAGTCAGCATTTCATGAAGGAAACATAGTCAGCCAACAGCATACAGCAAAGTCCACATAACTAGTTAATCCGTTCTCATGATTTTGTGAGGATTAAATATTGGCCTCTCTTGCCCTTCTTTTAGATCATGTCGCAGCATCCACAGTTGGTGACTGTCATCCAAAAGACAAAATATCTGAGAATCAACATTCCCTCAGTATTACACTGGCTGTTTGTCAACAGGTCTTGGTATCAGATCAGAAAACCCAACTTTGCATTCACAGAGAGGAATGCTTCAAACTGAGCCACAGCTCAGCCTATAACACAAGCAAGCTGCTATTGGTGAAAGCTCAATTGAATGTTTGTTATGAGGAATCTATTGTGCAATTTCATTTAATTATAGAATGCCTACAGTGTGGAAGCAGGCTATTCAACACATTGAACCCACACCAATCCTTTGCTGTGCATCCCACGCTCTACCTTGTCTCTGTAACCCTGCAGTTCCTTTGGTTAATTTACATAGCCTAGACACTATGGGTAATTTAGCTTGGCCAGCCCATGTAAGCTGTGAATCTTTAGACTATGGGAAGAAACTGGAGCAACCAGGGGAAACCCACAAAGACGTGGGGAGAATGGGCAAACTCTACACAGACAGTTGGCCAAGAGTGGAATTGAACCCAGCTCCCCGTCACTGTGAGGCAGCAGTGATAACCACTGAGACACCATGCAACCCTTAGTGTTACAGGCAAAGACAAGATGGCAATTGCCTCACACCATTTAAAGCATGAAACACATATACAAAATCATGAAGCAAGAATTATCACCATTATTCGGTAATGTTTCCAAGAACAAATTTGATTGCAAATCAGCAGAAATATAATCTTTAATCCACTAGGTGAGTGTTAATTAATAAATGCAAAAATATAATGAGAATAGCTGAATACCCTGTCAAATCTGCTCTGCTATTCAATAGCGTGTTGTCAATGCAAAAATGAAAATTTAAGGAGAAATTCAGTTACAGTACAGAACTTCCTTTCCAGGGATTTTTAGCCATGACATTATTAATTAACATTGGCAAAATGCACAATGATCTCAAATACTTATATCTCGAGATGCTTCCACAATACATTCTTCCACAACATGGATGCCGACGCATATTCCAACTGAGCTTTGCGAAATTTGGGTCTGCCTCAATTCAAAGTGAAAAATCTCGCATTTCCCTAAAGTAAACTTCATCTGCTACCATGTTGCTCATTCTCTTACTTGGCTACATCATTTGGCAACAGCCTTTCGTCTTCATAACTTTACGGCATCAGCAAACTTGTATATCTATCTCTTGATTTCTTTGCCTCATTTATTATCCTGTAAAAACATTGACAATTTGTTTCCATATTCCTGGTCAGTTCATGCTCAGATTCTATGTTTTTCCTATTTTCGCAACTTTTTGACACCCATGTGCTGGTTGATGAAACAGTCACAATTTTCAGGCTCATCATGACTCTTTGCAACATTGGAAACAGCTTTGATCGCATCCAATTTTAACTTCCCAAATAAACCACAGAAAGATCTTTCTTACTGAGAGTTTGTTTTGCAATTAGATCAATTTTTGTTGGATGTGTTGAATTGTTTCTTTCAATATTTCTCACTTTTTATTTGCCACAATACATTTACACTACGTTTTAATCAAATTCCGCCAGTTCATGACTAATACCTGTGTTAATCTTTCAGTTTCAATTTATGATCTTTGTTTGGACTGAAGTATGTCACTTTCAAATTTAATATGAAAATAAATTGTAAGATAAAACTCTTTTCCAGATAGAATCCTGTGTAATTGCACAATGATCCAAAACAGCGTTCGCTCTCGCTCGTTCTGTCAGTGTTAGAAAAGCATGTCCCTTTCAGGTTCAAAGAGAACAGCTCCAGAACTGTTTTGAGAGCGGGTGATGATCACTGGACTTTCCACTTTGTACTCGGCTTTTAGAGTGGCTGGTTAGCTGACATCGCCCTGAACCGGTTCTGCATGTAAATTGCTCATTAACTGCAAACACAGGTGTCAGTGGTAGTGGATAACAGGTACACATGCTGATTTGGTTGTGGGAAAAATGAAACCTTCAGGTGTGCATGAAAGCATTTCTGGACATAATGAAAAAAAGACGAGCTCGAGAACCTCTTTCTGAGCCCCTGGTCGGCCTGCCCAAAGTCGCCACCAATAGGTGCAGACAGCAGGCCAAGGAGGAGGCCACAGTTCTGGCAACTACGTTTGAGCCCAATGTCTTCAGAGGGAAAACACGTGTCGTCCACCAACACAGTTGAGGCACTCAGAGAGAGGTGGGTACCTTGGGGTGAGGAGTGCATGATTTTCCCATCAAACACAATTTGAATTTCATACCCTCCCTCCTTTCACAGCCTCCCCCATCTTTTGTTGTTGCATGGCCTCTAGTAGGCAGTGCTTGTTAGTTGTCTACTGTGTTAAATGAGTGGTTTATATAAAAGGAAGAACTGGCAGTGGGTCGTGGAGTTGGTCAGAGTTCCCAACGGCCTGCTCCTCTTCCATGGACACATTAGTGCCTGGGTGTCATTAGGGTGGGAGCACACAGTGTCCTTCAACACTCTCAAGACATTTAGAGGCAGCAGAGTATAGGGGTACATTATTCCACCTTCTACGTTTGTTTTGATTTGGCTCGTGCCGCTTGGCCTATTCTTCCTTCTTGGCATCAATGTTCTGTCCTTGGGTGGGAAGTGCTGGTAACTTGTTATTTTAATGAATGACATGGGTGATTTGGTATTGAGTTACTGAAGAAAAGATGAGTCAGACTAAAGGGATGGTTTGACGCATGTTCATAAAAATGAAGATGTGATGTGGCACAGTGGAAATGTCTCTATCTCTGAGCCAGGCGAACCAGATTCAATTCCAACTGCTCCAGAGTTGTGTCAAAGTATTTACAAATATGTTGATTCATAATATCAAGAGCCGGGTTATTCTGGAGCAATTGCAGTGTGCCTAACTCTGATCTGAAAGGTCAGCGTTCAAATCACAACTACACCAGACATGTGTAATAATGAGGCTGGACTCGCTGATCAAACAGAGTTGAGTTTCAGTCTTTGATGAGCAACACTTGTTACTTATTTTGCTGTTTCAATTAGTTAATTTGGTGAAGGGCCAAAAAAAAATTGGCTCCGTTCTGCGGATCATGTGACACATGTTCATACTTCTCAGACTTCAATTTAATTGTGTCTTGCAATGGAGAATTGTCAGATCATGTCAGAACAGAATAATTCAAAATACTTAAGAGTTGAGTGTGGCTATGAATCATGTATAATAGATTTGGAGTAGATTTTAGTTATTTGATAAGCTCGTTATGATACCTTTGTTTGTACTTCTTCTCCACAAACCTGAACTTTGAGGACCCAGTGCAAAGTGGGCTGGCAGACAAGCTGAAGGACATCCATCTATGTTTGCTCATGGACCTTGCTAAGGTAACCATTAACAGGCACAACCAACTGCCCTTGGATGGGATTTTAATCCCAGACACCCGGCCTCTCATTCACGATTATATCCATGCCTAGGTTTACCTTGAAAGGGAACAATCAATGTCAAGTGGTAGCTTTAAAACATTCCAGGATCAGTGGACTCCAAAGGAGTGAGGGTGCATTATTTCCCCCTGCAATAATAGTTTTTATCATGTCACAATGTCCCTAGTTTGGCAGCTTTTGTCTTTATTTGAACAGAAAAGAGTTGACATCTTCCTCAGTTTGGATGGGGTGTAGGCAGATGTGGCAAGAGAGGAGTGGGCGATGGGTGTTGCTTCTGCCCAGGGAAAGGATCCAGAAGGGACAGCAGGAAACTGATAATTGTGCTAAATTATATGTTTATAATAAACCCTTGTAGGTTTCTCAAATATTTTTGCTGCCAAATTCACTCTCAAGATTTCTAATTCTCCCTCTTATGATACGTTTTCCTTTCTATATTAAAACCCCGAAAAACAATCTTAGTTACATAATTTGTCAGGATACTGATCCGAGCCCAGTTTAAGGGGAACTCATCTCAATGGAATGGCCTTGTCTTTCCCAAGTAGTGATCAAACTGCCCAATGAAGCAAATTCCTCGCAGGTAATTGGGCATCTGGCAATTGGGAGGGTTTCCAAAGTGAAATAAGGAGAGTTTAGGGGCATTATTTCCTGTTAGTGTGAAGGGTAATGCTGGCAGGAATAGGGAACACTCAATGACTAGAGATATAGAAACTCTGCTCAAGAAGAAGAAGAAGAAAGAGGCAGATGTTGAATATAGACAGTTGGAATCAAGTGAGTCTCTTGAGAAGAATAGGGAGTGTAGAACTACACTTAAGAAGGAAATCAGGAGGGTAAAATTGGACATGAGATAGCTGTGGCTGATAGAGTAATGAGAATCTAAAGAGATTCCACAAACATGTTAAGGGTAATAGAGTTATCTGGAAGAGAATAAGGCCTGTAAAGATCAACGAGGCTGTCTATCTGTGGAACACCAGGAGATGTGTGAGATCCTAATCAAACATTTCTCACCAGCATTTATCGTGGCAAAGACATGAATGCTCGAGAATTCAGGGAAATACATAACGATGATTTGAAAAAAATTCCACATTACAGGAGACGAAGTGTTGGACATCTTGAAACGCACAGAGGAAAATCCCAGGACCGATCACAAGTGTGTCTTAGGACATTGTGGGAAGCTAGGGAAGAAATTGTATGGCCCTTAATAGAAATTTTGACAAAAACTAAAATATCATGGTGAAGAGGGTGACATATTAGCATGGATTACGATCGGTTGGGTAATAGTAAACAAAGGCACAAATTAGTCATTTTCAGGTTAGCAGGCTGTAAGTCGTAGAAAACCACAGAGATCGTCTACTTAAAATCTTTTAACAATGGTTACTGAATGAAACACATATGTACAGTAGCTATATATGTTAATGGTACAATGATAGGCAAAAAATAAATTGTGAGGGGAGGTTAATGTGTCAACAATGGGATGGAAGGCTACGTGATTGGGTAAAATTGGCAGGTGGAATATAAGGTGGGGATGCTGCCTTTTCTGGCAGAAAGAATACAAAAGCAGCTTATGATTGACATGGGGAAAGCTTGCGGGACTTATTGTTACTTTGAGATCTGGGTGCCTTCATATATGAGTGACAAAAGGTACCTTTGCAGGTTGAAAAAGTTAAAGTTGTAAATTAGGGCACAGCCAGTTTTGATGATGTTAGACAGGAACTTTCAAAAATTGATTGGTGGAGGCTGGGTTAAGGGATGTCTGGCAACTGAGAGGGTTTCCATGGTAAGTGAAGTAGAGTTCAGGGACAGCATGTTCCTGGTGGTGTGAAGGGCAAGGCTGGCAGGAGTACGGAATACTGGATGATGAGAGATATTGAAACTCTGTTCACAAATAAGGAGGCATATGTCAGACATGGACAGCTCAGGTCAAATTAATTCTTTGAGGGGTAATGTATTGTAGAAGTTCTCTTAAGATGGAAATCAAGAGGGCAAAAATGGGACATAGGATAGTTGTGGCAGTTAGGGAAAAAGTGAGAACCCAAACAAACATTTCTCACCAGTATTTACCATGCAGGAGGATATGAAAGCAATGGAATTCACGAAAATAAACAGCGATGTCTTGGAAAAGGTCCACATTGCAGACAAGGATGTGATGGAGGTCTGAAGATACATGGAGGTAGGTAAAACGAGGACTTGCTCCAATGTGCACCAGGACATTGTGGGAAAATGGGCTGAAATTGTGGGTCTCTCAGCCAAGGTATTTGTGTCACTGATAGCCACAGGTGAATTTCTGGGACATTGGAGGGTGGTGAATGTTGTACCACTATTTAAGAAAGGCTGCAAAGAAAAGCCAGGGTGAAGCACAAATGGAATCAGCTACCAGAGGAAGTGATAGAGTTGTGTATCTGATCACAAATGTGAACATTGCTGTACCTGTCACTTCTACACCAAGGAAGAATGAGACATCAAGTGAACCTACGAGTTTGGAAGAAAGTTCCTGGAAGCATTTATCATGAACCAAAAATTGCAGGTGTGTTCTTGTAGTTGTCAGAGTCATAAAACTTTTCTGTTTGAACTTTGTGAGTGCCTGCAGTCAATAAATTTCGGACTCCTTGGTTCTCAACACTTCATCTTCACCATGGATGTCCAGTGCCTATAGACTTGCATTCCCTGTGCAGATGGCCGAAGGGCCTTCACTTAGAACATAGAACATTACAGCACAGTACAGGCCCTTCGGCCCTCGATGTTGTGCCGACCTGTCATACCGATCTCAAGCCCATCTAACCTACACTATTCCATGTACGTCCATATGCTTATCCAATGATGACTTAAATGTACCTAAAGTTGGCGAATCTACTACCGTTGCAGGCAAAGCGTATCATTCTCTGACTACTCTCTGAGTAAAAAAACTACCTCTGACATCTGTCCTATATCTTTCACCCCTCAATTTAAAGCTACGCCCCCTAGTGCTCGCCATCACCATCTGAGGAAAAAGGCTCTCCCTGTCCACCCTATCTAACCCTCTGATTATTTTATATGTTTCAATTAAGTCACCTCTCAACCTTCTTCTCTCTAATGAAAACAGCCTCAAGTCCATCAGCCTTTCCTCGTAAGACCCTCCCTCCATACCAGGCAACAGCCTAGTAAATCTCCTCTGCACCCTTTCCAAAGCTTCCACATCCTTCTTATAATGCGGTGACCAGAACTGTACACAGTATTCCAAGTGCGGCCGCAGAGTTTTGTACAGCTTCACCATAACCTCTTGATTCCGGAACTCGATCCCTCTATTAATAAAAACTAAAACACTGTATGCCTTCTTAGCAGCCCTGTCAATCTGGGTGGCAACTTTCAAGGATCTGTGTACATGGACACTGAGATCTCTCTGCTCATCTACACTACTAAGAACCTTACCATTAGCCCTGTACTTTGCCGTCCGGTTACTCCTACCAAAGTGCATCACCTCACACATGTCTGCATTAAATTCCATTTGCCACCTCTCAGCCCAGCTCTGCAGCTTATCTATGTCTCTCTGCAACCTACAACATCCTTCGTCACTATCCACAACTCCACTGACCTTAGTGTCATCTGCAAATTTACTAATCCATTCTTCTACGCCCTCATCCAGGTCATTAATAAAAATGACAAACAGCAGTGAACCCAACACCGACCCTTGCGGTACACCACTAGTAACTGGTCTCCAGGATGAACATTTCCCATCAACTACCACCCTCTGTCTTCTTTCACAAGCCAATTTCTGAACCAAACTGCTATATCTCCCACAATCCCATTCCTCCACATTTTGGACAATAGCCTACTGTGGGGAACCTTATCGAACGCCTTGTTGAAATCCATATACACCACATCAACTGGTTTACTCTCATCTACCTGTTTGGTCACCTTCTCAAAGAACTCAATAAGGTTTGTGAGGCACGACCTGTCCTTCACAAAACCGTACTGACTATCCCTAAACAATTTATTCTTTTCGAGATGATTATACATCCTATCCCTTATAACCTTTTCCAACACTTTACCAACAACTGAGGTAAGGCTCACTGGTCTATAATTACCAGGGTTGTCTCTACTCCCCTTCTTGAACAGGGGAACCACATTTGCTATCCTCCAGTCGTCTGGCACTATTCCTGTAGACAATGACGAGTTAAAGATCAATGCCAAAGGCTCGGCAATTTCCTCCCTGACTTCCCAGAGGATCCTAGGATAAATCCCATCTGGCCCAGGGGACTTATCTATCTTCACCCTCTGTAGGATTTCTAATACCTCTTCCTTGTGAACCTCAATCCCACAGTAGCCTGTATCTCAGTATTGTCCTCGACAACATTGTCATTTTCGAGAGTGAATACTGTTGAAAAATATTCATTTAGCGTTTCCCCTATCTCATCTGACTCCACACACAACTTCCCACTACTATCCTTGATTGGGCTTAATTTTACTTTCGTCATTCTTTTATTCCTTAAATACCTATGGAAAGCCTTAGGGTTTACCCTGATCCTATCTGCCAACAACTTCTCATGTCTCCTCTTGGCTCTTCTGAGCTCTCTCTTTAGGTCTTTCCTGGCTACCCCGTAGCCCTCAAGCGCCCTAACTGAGCCTTCACATCTCATCCTGACATAAGCCTTCTTCTTCCTCTTGACCAGAGATTCCACCTCCTTCGTAAACCATGGCTCCCGCGCTCGACAGCTTCCTCCCTGCCTGACAGGTACACACTTATCTAGGACACACAGGAGCTTTTCCTTGAATAAGCTCCACATTTCTAATGTGCCCATTCCCTGCAGTTTCCTTCCCCATCCTATGCTCCCTAAATCTTGCCTAATCTCATCGTAATTGCCTTTCTCCCAGCTATAACTCTTGCCCAGTGGTATACACCTATCCCTTTCCATCACTAAAGAAAACATAACAGAATTGTGATCGCTATCACCAAAGTGCTCACCTATTTCCAAATCTAACACCTGGCCAGGCTCATTACCCAGTACCAAATCTAATGTGGCTTTGCCCCTTGTTGGCCTATCTACATACTGTGTCAGGAAGCCCTCCTGCACACTTCTTTCTCTCCTGCAGGCCTGACCAGTCCCAATCCACTGACACCCTTATTCGCATCACCGAACTCGACCTCACCCTTAACAATTTCTCCTTCAACTCTTCCCGCTTCCTACAGACAAAGGGGGCGGCCATTTGCACCTGCATGGGCCCACGTTATGCCTACCTCTTTGTAGGACACGTGGAACGGTCTCCCTTCTGCAGCTACCCTGGGCCCATCCTTCACCTCTTCCTCCGTTTTACGAATGACGGTCTCGGTGCTGTTTCTTGCTCCCATGAGGAGCTCAACAGTTCATCCATAGCACGAACACCTTTCACCCCTAACTTAAGTTCACCTGGATCATCTCCGATAACTCTTTCTACTTCCTGTATCATAGAATCATAGAAGCCCTACCGTGTGGAAACAGGCCCTTCGGCCCAACAAATCCAATCTAACCCTTGGACCATTCCACCCAGGCCCATCCCCCTAAAACCCACACATCCCTGAACACATTGGACAAGTTAGCATGGCCAATCCACCGAGACTGCACATCTTTTGACTGTGGGAGGAAACCCAAGCTGACACAGGAAGAATGTGCAAACTCCGCACAGACAATCACCCGAGGCTGGAATCCAACCTGAGTCGCTGGCGCTTTGAGGCTGCAGTGCTAACCACTGAGCCACCGTGCCACCCCCACACCTTCTCTGTTGGACTTCACTGTTCCCATCTCTGGCAACCACCTTCAAACGGAAATCTATTTCAAGACTCCGACAGCTGCCTAGAATATGCCTCCAATCACCCACCTTCCTGCAAGAATGTCACCCGCTATTCCCAATTCCTTTGCCTCCACTGCACCTGCTCCTGAGTTGAGGCATTCCACTCCCAGACATCCCAGATGTCCTCATTTTTCAAGGACCGCAAGTTTCCCTCCATAGTGGTCGAAAACGCCCTCAACTGCATCTCTCGCATTTCTCGCAAATCATCCTTCACGCCCTCTCCCCACAATAACAATAAAGACAGACATTCCCCTCACGTACCACACACCAACCTCTGGATTCAACGCATCATCCTCTGCCACTTCTGCCACCTGCAATCCGACCCCACTACAAAGGATATTTTCCCTCCCTACCCTTATCCCCCTTCCGGAGGGACCGCTGTCTCTGTGACTCCCTTTTCCGCTCCACACTCCCCACTGGCCCTACCATACCTGGCACTTTTCCCTGTAACCACAAGAAGTACCACACCTGCCCCTACACCTCTTCCTGCAACCCCATCGCAGGCTCCAAGAAAACCTTCCACATTAAACAGATGTTCACCTGCACAGCTACTAATGTGGTATATTGTATCTGCTGCTCCAGATGTGGCCTTCTCTACATCAGGGAAACCAAGCAGAGACTTGGAGACCACTTTGTGGAGCACCTACACTCGGTTCATGACAAACAACAACACCTCCTACGTGTGAACGCCTTCAAATTCCCCTCCCACTCTTTGGACAACATGTCCATCCTCGGCCTCCTTCTGTGCCACAATGATGCCACCCGAAGGCTGCAGGAACAGCACATCATATTTTGCTTGGGAACCCTGCAGCCCATTGATCTCAATGTGGACTTGATGAGCTTCAAAATCCCCCTACGACATCCTAAAGTCAGCCCAGCTCATCCACACCTCCTTGACCTGTCCGTCTTTTCTCCCACCAATCTGCTCCTCCCACTTCACTGACTAACACCCATTCTCACCTCCTACCTACAGCTTCATCCCTGACTCCTTGACTTGTCCGTCTTCCCTCAACTGACCAACTCCCATCCCCACTCCCGACCTATGCTCACTTTTACTGGCTCCATCCCTGCCTCTATGAACGGTCTATCTTCTCTCCACCTATCTGCTCCTTTACCCACCTTCCATCAACGCCTCCCCACCTCTCTTGATTTATTTCAGTATCCTGTTACCCTCCCCCAATTTCTGAAGAAATGACAGCTTTCCTGCTCATTTCATGCTGCCTGGCCTGCTGTGTTCATTCAGCTCTATACCTTATCGCAGTCAATGAGTGATTTGTTTTTATTCCTTGATTGTTAAGTGTTGTTCTATATGTACTGAACTTCATTTTTCTGTCGCTTCAGACCTCAAGACATGTTTTGCACCTTGTGTTTATAATGTACATGCTCATGGAGTGTATGGAGATTTGAAAATGTGGATGTGGTTGAGTTAAGTGCCTGAATCAGTTTTAAAAACATCTGAAGTTTAACTGAAGATTTAATTGAATTGCTCTGCATTGAGTGTTTGTCGTGATTTTCTGATTCTCCCAGGTAAATGAAGAGACTTATGGTGAAATGTGAAGTTGATTAATGGATTGTGATCTCACAGCAATTGACCTCCTTCAAGGACCTAACAGCAGTCATGAAAATAAACTGCTGCTAAACAAGGGGTTGAAGTTAAAATGTTAGAGCCTTTCGGATGAGAAATTACCTCATAGTTTTTAACTGCAGTCATTTAAAGGCAAGGGAAGAGCAAAGAATCCAGACAGAGATAGTAGGAACTGCAGATGCTGGAGAATCTGAGACAGCAAGGTTTAGAGATGGACAAACACAGCAGGCCAAGCAGCATCATAGGAGCAGGAGAGCCGACGTTTCAGGCCCAGAATTTTCTGAGGAAGGTTTTGGGCCCAAAACTTCAGCTCTCCTGCGACTATGATGCTGCTTCGCCTGCTGTGTTCATCCAGCTCTACATCTTATCAAAGAATTAAGACAAATAACATCACTGAAACAACAATTTCACATCACAGAGCTCTGGCATGGCTACAGTCATACAGTTATAGAGCTGCACAATATGAAAACAGACCCTTTAGTCCATCTCATCCATGCCGACCTGATATCTGAAATTAATCTAGTCCCACTTGCCAGAATTCAGTCCCTCTAAACATGTCCTATTCATGTACCCATCCAGATGTCTTTCAAATATTGTAAATGCACCAGCTTCCACCACCGACTCTGGCTCCTCTTTCCATACACACACCACCCTCTGTGTGAAAAAGATGTCACTTAGGTCCCTGTTAAATCTTTCCCCTCTCATCTTAAAACTACTTCCTCTAGTTTTGGACTCCCACACTGCAGGGTGAAGATCGTGTTTATTCACTCTATCCAGTCCCCTTATGATTATGTCAACGTCTGAAAATCTCCCCTCAGCCTCCGATACTTCAGGAAAAATAGCCGCTGAGTATACAGCTCTCCTTCTGGCTCAAATTCAGCTTTCCTGTCAATCTGTGTGTAAACCTTTTCTGAGCCCTTTGAAGTATCACAGCTTCCTTCCTATAGCAGGGAGACCAGAACTGAATGCAGTATTCCAAAAGTGGTTGAACCGATGTCCTGTACAAGTGCAAAATGATCTCCCAACTTCAATACTCAAACCACTGACCAATAAGGGCAAGCATATCAAATGCCTTCTTTGCTATACTGGTGACCTGTGACCCCACATTTAATGAACTGTGAACCTGCACTCCAAGGTCTCTTTGTTCAACAACACTACCCAGGACCTTACAGTTAAGTATATAAATCTTGTCCTGAATTGCCTTTCCAAAATGCAGTACCTCACATTTATATAAATTTTCAAAGAATAAATTAAACCATAAAAAATAATGTGGATCGAAAAGCAATCCAGAAGATGCAGGAAATGTGGTTGACAGTCCTGCTCATTATCCTGATGCACTTTATGTTATCCCAAAACACAATAAAGGATTCACGCCATTTGAATGAATGAGCACTTGAGCTCAGCAGTTGTTTTTGGAAGATTAATTGTTAGAAGGATCAATGCAGGATCACTCAATGGAATAATCTGTGAATATGTCGGGGAACTAAGTCAACCAGAATATAGGGTTGCATTATCATGAGAGAGAGATGACTGCTGGTGAGTTTAACCTGAGGGTGGAAGTAGGAACTACAATCCCTCACTTACCACATTGCCTCATGATATACCGTTCCCCAACCTGGCTTAATATCTGTGAATTTTCTTTTATCATACTTGGAACTGGAGCCATTCTGCACGGTCCACATGATTTTGGATACAAGTCCGCCTTTGCATGATTACACATATTGCACACTTTCTCCTATTTACACATTTATAACTATTTGACACAGCAGAACCCTGCACACAGTTACTGTTGGCGGTGTTCAGTTTACACTCCTTGCCTTGATAGACTCCCATTATGTTGGCTTCTCAGCCATGAATGTTGCAGACTTGCTGCAGGTCAGGCTGCTCTGGATGAGAGCCCACTTTGGTGCAAAACAATGAGCATGGCCATTGATATGCTCCCTTCCTCAAGTGAGGATGTTTATTCAAGTACAGTAAACCCCACTTTGATTTCTAACACCTTTATATGTTGTAATTGCTCTTTACTGAAGTCGCTGCACACCAACACTCCTGCATCCATCCTGTCACAATCTGTGTGTGGTGTCTTTTGGGTCTCAGTGATGTAGATCTTACTGTCGATATACTAAGCACAAATATCTATTATTTGATCAGTCAGCTAAATTTAAAACAAAAAGACAATCATCATTAGACATTTGGGGCTTCGTATCCTTGTAATTGGGTCCAAAACATCTATATTTCCTTCCTGCACATGTCAGGTATCACTTGCACAGATATCACTATTCAGCATTACCTTGCTAAATCCCACCTGATAGAGGTTCTAACCATTTACTTTTACCACTACATGCTCATCCACCTATTGCACATCAAGTTGGTGAAGAGGTCATGGTGGTTTAAGATCCTGTCAATTGCCTTTACACTCCCTTTGATCTCTTCCCTCCTGAAACAACTCCTGGAGTTGCTTACTGTGACAATATTGTTCCTTTAATAGATAGGTTCTGTCCTGTTTCTCTTCTGGAAGGGAATTTACACATAGATGCCAAAATATCTCTTTCAAGCATAGATAGAGTTGATAGCGTGAGACTATTTCCCAGGGCAGAAAAGGCTAACATGAGGGGTCATAGTTTTAAGCTGGTTGGAGGAAAGTATAGAGGCGATGTCAGAGGCGGGTTCTTTACACTGAGAGTTGTGAGAGCATGGAATGCGTTGCCAGCAGCAGTTGTGGAAGGAAGGTCATTGGGGACATTTAAGAGACTGCTGGACATGCATATGGACACAGAAATTTGAGGGTGCATACATGAGGATTAATGGTCGGCACAACATCGTGGGCTGAAGGGCCTGTTCTGTGCTGTACTGTTCTATGCTCTATGCTCTAAACAGGCAATTGGGAACCAACTTTGAATTCTCCCTGGTGTTTCTTTTTTATTAATGGAAGACGAAAGAACCATGAGAAGACAAGTTAAGGCTCACACAGAGATTCAAATGGTTGCGATTTTGCTTTTAGTTAGATACTGGTTTGCTGGTTGCTGGAGCTGAAAGCTTGAGTTCTCTGCTGTTAGAATGAAGACCTGGACTGAAAGGCTTCCTCTTAAAATCCAAAACCTATTTTTTTTTCTTCATTTCAACTGCATTGTAAGATTAACGTATGGTTTGATTAAAGGTTAGTGGTGGACCAATCGAACAAAATCCGGAACACAGTGCCTTATACTTTCTTGGCAAAAAATGTATAAAATTTATGGTCGAGGCTACCATCATAATATATCTTGGGGCATGTCTGCTCCAGTCCATAACTCTTACATGCAGTTCCATCACACACTGTTGAACTTGGTCCCATTGAAAGACTTATTCTGTCCCTCCAGAATTTTCATTACTCATGCTGTGTCCCTGAAGGATTAAGACAGTGGACAATAGTTTGTAACGTTAACCTATAGGAGATATCTACTGAAGATCTTCCTGTTCACTGGATGCTCCAGGCCAGCAAGGTCATGAGAGTTCAGTTCATTCTTTACACAATCCCACATCTTTGGGGATGGTAGGGCATGTGGATGTCGTTTTGTTGCCATGAGTTTAATCACCACTGGTTGCCAGGTATCTATGACCACTTTTCTACTGAAATGGGCTGCCTGATCAGAATCCATCAGAGTGGGGACTCCCCACCAAGCAATAACTTCCTTGGCTAATATCCTGACGATGGTGTTTGCAGTGCAATTCCAAGACTTGAATGCCTCCAGCCCATTGGCAGTGATCCATTATAGCTAAACAGTATCTTTCTTCCTCAGCATGGAAGGGATAAGCCCTATTAAAACTATCTGAATGGTTTCTCATGGTTCTCTTGACCTGGGTTGACTGTGTATTTTAATATGGATAGCGATCCCAGGGTTTCGTTGCCCTCAGGGTAGATATTGTTGGTGATACTTTGCCACCTACCTTTTGATTACCAGCATCCACCATTCCTTCCATGGTGATCACTACCATGGTGTAATCCGTACAGTGTTTTCCAATGCATCCTGAGACATTACTTTGATGCAGTGGCTCTGTTGTTGCAGCAAAATTGGATGTTAAATTTTGGAAGTAGTTCAAGTATCCCAGAACTTTCATCATTCCCCTTACACTAGTTGCATGTGATGGAATACTTCCCAATTGCCTGAATGAGTTCAGCTCCAACCTCACTCAAAAGCCATCACATCATCTAGCACAAAGAATCCTATCAATTGGCATCACATTCATAAAAGTTCATTCCCTCAATCACCAACTTAATGGCAGTAATGTGTACCATAAACAAGATGCACCACAGAAATTCACCAAAGTTCCATAGACAAAACATCCTCAACCTATAACCTCTATCACCTGGAAGGACAATGGCAGTAAGTACATGGGAACACCACCACCTGCACACTCCCCTCCAAGCTACTCACCACCCTGACATGAAACTATATCCCTATTCCCTCTTTGTTGTTCAGTCAAAATCCTGGAACACCTTCCATGCAGGCATTGTGTGCCCAACGGCACCAAATGGACTGCAGTGGTTCAAGACATGCAACACCTTCTCAAGGGTAATGAGAGATGGACAATAAATACTGACCCAGTCATTGATGATGACATTCTGTGAATGAATTTTATAAAAATAGCTTCAAAATGCGAATGGTTTCATCAATGCCAGTCAGACATTAATTGCAGACATCTCTAATTGATAGCAGCTCGCTACATCTTCACACATTCTGTAGAGAAGGGAAGGTATATGATTGTTTTAAATACTCAACAATAAACCAATATATTGTTTGTAAATTTGTAATATTATTTGGACATATCATCAAGTTCAAGTTTACCATCATTGTTCTTGCCCAATTGTCTCATGAATTCATGAATTTCCTCGTCTGTAAAAAGCTTCCCAATATCCTTGATGACATTATGCAGCTCATCATGATCGAAGAAACCGTCAGCATTTCTAGAGTCAGCAACAAAAGGATGAATGTCTCCAATTCAGTCAAGTTGTATACCTTACCAAAATAGAAGTTGCTTCATGAGAAAAGATCAGGTCCATCTCATTTCACTTTGTTTCCTGCCTGGAAATTTACATTAACTAATCTAATCAAGCATTCCATTTTAATCATTGGTCGAAGACAGATCTGTATATCATGTATGAACATCTCAGGAAATAGCTTCAGAAACCTCAGGTCTAAGGTCATCTGTTCAATCCGAGAATGCAACACTTCCCACACAATGTCTCAAATTACTCATGGCCTGAAAAGAATAGTGTGCCCTCTACTCTGAAATCTCATAAAGGTCATGGAATCTTGAGAATCCCAAAAAGCATTTTCCAAGGGTTTTCAATGACTGCATTCTCTATTTAGGAGTCTTGCAGACTGGCATTTTGTTGCTTTCAGAGGCCTGTTATTTTCGTTCTCTGCCCTGCGCTCTTTCGGACAAAGGAAAGATCTATGATCCAATGAAAGACAGTGAAAACTCATGACAGAATAGACAGTCTTCAGGGACCAAAGGAAATTGAGATGGGGCAAGAAACTAAACAAATAAACCAAAATGGAAAGAAAAGGAAACAAAATAGAGGACACTGAAATGGAAAGCAATGTTTGAGTCCACACATCTATAAAATGATAATTTAGAATACAGTTTGCTACTTTGACCTTCCTTGGAACAGTGCAGTGGGTCAAACCAATGTCAGCCTCAGGGCAGGGTGTGGAATTAAAATGAACACTCACTGAAAGCTCAGGAACATTCTTTGGAGCTGTGCTGAAGTGTTCGGCAAAATGGTCTTCCAATCTGTGTGTTTGCTCGTTCCAACGTACAGGAGACTCCAAATTGTGTTGTGTGTAATTTTACTCTGTGATGTTAATTCTTCAACGATCCCTTCTGGAGCAGATAAGGAAAGTACTGGAGGTAAAATGGCTGTTCTACTTTCCAGACTAATTTAAGAAGGACGGCAATGTTAACTATTAACTTCTTTCTTTAGTTTTCTATTTGTTATCTGAAGGTAATTCTTAGCTTTCTAACTTTTTTTCTTTTATTCATTCAAATCTAAGTTTTTTAGACCTTGGCACATTTGTTCCTGAGATGGGTCCATGTGTGGAAACATTATACACTTTTCACTGTACTCCTGTAATTCTGTTCGTGAGTACACAGGGTAATGAAATCTAAATGTAAATTAATTCACATCTTCACTAACTAACACATAATGGTTTACCCCACTTCACGTGTGATCGATGTCTTGGGTTTCCCGAAAGGCGGTCAAATCTCAGATTGCACCAGTTCTCAAAAACACTGACATGCAGCTTAAACTTTGGTAATTTCTCATCTTTTCAAACATCAGTTCATTCTCAAAAGTTCATGCTTAAAAATAGACAGATCTTATGTTTCAGTGTGTTCTTAATTTAGGAAGTGGCAACATTGTCTATGAAGGGTTCTGGTTGAAGATGGCGAGCCAGACGAAAGAGGAGGCAAAAAGAACATACGAAGAAGATTTGGAAGGTTTATTTCGTGTATGTGACAAGTGAGTTTGCTCTTTGACTAATTTGGTAGAATAACGGCACTGTAGAAATTGCAAATTGACGTAATAGTTTCTCCATTGTACACAGTAATAAATGAAAGAACTTTCTCAAAGATTAGCAAAGCAAACAGAAAAGCATACATGCTTGAAGCTAAATATAGGGTAGGGGGCCCGTGAGCTCCCCCCCACCCACCGTCTCTGTCTTTCCGACTCGTTCTCACTATCACTCTGTCTCTCTCTCTCCCTCTGTCTCCCTGACTCGCTCTCACTATCACTCTGTCTCTTTCTCTCCCTCTGTCCCCCCGACTCCCTCTCACTATCACTACGTCTCTCTCTCCCTCTGTCCCCGACTCCCTCTCACCATCACTCCATCTCTCTCTCCCTCTGTCCCTAACTCCCTCTCCCTGCATCATTTTTTAAATGGATGTAAGAGGCACTGGAGGTAGTGTTTCGAGGATTTATGAGGATGAAACTCGAAAGTCTTAAGTATACACCTGAGGTAAAGTTTAAAAGTTGAGTCAATTTTTGCTTGAAAAATGAAGAATCAAGGGTGATCTAAAGACCTATGTAAAATTCATCGATGTTTTGGCAACTTGGAGAGACAGCATGTTTTCACTTCAGGGAGACGGTAAGATCATGGAAATGTCACTGGGCTAGCAAGCCAGTGGCTCATGCTGATCCTGCAAATTCTTTCAAATCTCAACCTATGAGCTAGTGAAATAGAAAACTCACTCAAGAAATTTGTAGCATAACATTAATGCCAGTGATGACTGTGACAAATGTCACTGATTGTTTTGAAAGTCTTGTGCCCTTTATGGAAGAAAATTTGCCGTCCTTACCTCAGTGGTCTGAATGTGTCTCCAGACCAGTAGAAATGTGTCTGATTTGTAACTGCATTCTGAAATTACTGAACAGGCAACACCGTTCAAGAGCAAATAGGCATGGACAACAATGCTGTCCTTGTCAGCTACATCCAGCTCCACGTACAAAGCAATGGAGAACATAAGTAGAGAAAATCATAACAAGATTTTCAGAAAAAGAAACTGACATGACCAAACATGGAGGAAAACAGACAGTGTGATTCAAGATTATGATAGCAATTGAAGAAAAGCACGGAATGTTGACTGTAATACAAGGTTATACTGACAAATTCTTTGTAATTGCTTTCAGAGTAGAGGGCATAATATTCATTTCAGGTCATGAGTAATTTGAGACATTGTGTGGGAAGTGTTGCATTCTCGGATTGAACAGATGACTTTAGACCTGAGGTTTCTGAAGCTGTTTCCTGAGATGTTCATACATGATATACAGATCTGTCTTTGATCAGTGATTCAAATGGAGTGCTTGATCAGATTAGATAATATAAATTTCCAGGCAGGAAACAAAGTGAAATGAGATGGACCTGATCTTTTCTCATGTAGCAACTTCTATTTTGGTAAATCAAATAACTTGACTGAATTGGAGACATTCATAATTTTGTTGCTGACTCTAGAAATGCTGATGGTTTCATGGATCATGATGAGCTGTATTATGTCATCAAGGATACTGGGAGACCTTTTACAGAGGAGGATATTCATGATATCATGAGACAATGTGACAAGAATAATGATGGTAAACTTGTTGATGGTATTTCCAAATAATAAAAACAAATTTATTAGTGATATTATATTGGCTTATTGTTGAGTATTTAAAACAATCATATACCTTCCCCTCTCTACAGAATGGGTGAAGATGATGGAGAAGGTCCAGTAAATAACCAACATCCCTCAGGAACCCATTATGATTCAACAATGTAATGAACTGTGTGTTGTTGCCCTTCTGAAGCCAAGTGATCAGGCATCTGAAATACACATGACGAGTGCAAATAATTCAAAATCTGTTTGACAGGACTGAAGCTACATCTTTAGCAGAGAGCTTCAGAGCTACTATAGTTTTCTCTTTGTGAGGAAGAAGCCATCTCCTTTGTATGAAATGTTTTGTCATTTTGCCACCAGCATGGAATGCTGCACAGTTTATTTGCAACCATTTCCTAATAAATCTAATGTCAATGTTTTGTTTCTGGCCAGTTGTTGTTGCATTTCATTTGGAGAATGCCATGGATTCTCTAGATTTTTATTCTCTATTTTCAGCAGGTGACAACGTTCAATTATATCACTCAAAACACTTTTATATATTGGCATCAAAACCATCGACATTTTTACCACCCGTCTTTCATGACCACAGGAAAACTCAACAGGTATTATCAACAATGAAGTATTTTTAAAGTATTCAGCATTTCATGAAGAATACATAGCTACCAAACTGCACACAGCCAAGTCCACATAACTAGGTTCTTAGATTGTGAGGAATTAATATTGGCCTCTGCTGCACTTCTTTTAAATCATGTTAGAGGATACACAGACAGTGGCTGTCATCCAAGAGAAAAAGTACCTGAGAAGCAACACTCCCTCTGTATTACATAGGCCATTCATCAGCAAGTTCTAGTATGAGAATAGAAAGCACAACTTTGCACAGATGAGAGTGCTTCAAACAGAGCCACAGCTCAGTTTATGGCACAACAAACTGCTTTGGTGAATGTTCACCCAAACAATTGTTATGATTAAATCATTGTGCTATTATGTTTAACGGTCGAATCCCTAAAGTGTAGAAGCAGGCTATTCAGTCCATCAGGTCCACACCAACCTTCCAAGGAGCGTCCCACACTCTATCCTATCCTTGTAACCCTGTATTTCCCTTGGCTAATTCATCTAGCCTACTCTCCCAAGGTACCATGGGCAATTTAGATTGGTCAGTCTGCCTAACATGCATGTCTTTGGACTATGGGAAGTAACTGGAGCAACAAGAAGAAACTCACATAGACACAGGGAGAATGTACAAACTCCACGCAGACAGTTGGCCAAGAGTGGAATTGAACCCAGCTCCCCGTCACTGTGAGGCAGCAGTGCTAACCACTGAGACACCGTGCAACCCTTAGTGTTACAGGCAAAGACAAGATGACAATTGGCTCACAGCATTTAAAGCATGGAACACATTCTTGAAATCCAGAAACAGCTATTATAATAATACATACCTCACCATAAATAGGTGATGTTTCCAATGACAAAGTTGTTTGCATAACATTAGAAATGTAGCCTTTTATCCACAAGGTATATGTTAAATGATGAGTGCAAAAAATATAATCATAGTAGATTATATAGCCCATCAAATCTACTCTGCTATTCAATGATGTATTGGCAATACAAATACGACAAAAATTTAAGCTGCAATTCACTTGCATTACAAAACATTTTCAGGGATATTTCACCATGAGATTACGAATTAAGCTTGGCATAATGCACAATGCTCTAAAATAATTTTTACCCCTCATTGGTTGCACAAGATATTCTTCTAGAAAATTGATGAAAGCTCATATTCCAGCGGAGCATTGCCAAATTTGTATCTGAGTCAATACAAAGTGATAAATCTCACATTTCCCCAAACTATACTCCATCTGCCACCATGTTGCTCAATCACTTAACCTGTCTACATCACTTGTGTACCTCACCACTTTCTCCCTCTTCTCACTTTATGGCTGCAGCAAACTTGCATATATTCCTCTTGATTTCTTTGCCCAAGTTATTAGCCTGTAAAAACATGTACAGTTTGTTTACATTTCCTTTGTTACTTTATAATCAGATTCTATGTGTTACCTTGGTAGCAATTTTTTGACATCATTTGCTGGTTAATGACGCACTCACAATTTCGGGTTTACCATGATTGTTTACAACATTATAAATAGCTTTTGATTTAATCCAATTTTAACTTGCCAAATAAACCACAGATAGATCTTTCTTATTGAGGTATTGATTTCCAATTAGATTAATTTTTGTTCGACGTGTTGAATTGTTCCATAAATATTTCCCACCTTTTATTTCCCAGAATTGCATTACATTATTTTTTTCAACCACCTTCAGCCAGTTCGAGACTCATACCTATGTAAATGTTTTAATTTCAATTTAAGATTTTTGTTTGGGAGTGGAGTATGTCACTTTTAAATTTAATATGAAAATCAACCATAAGACAAAATTCCACCAAATATGATCCTGTTAATTGCACAATGATCCAATTTTGCTTCAGGTTCAGCTAATTCTGCCAGAGTTAGAAAATATATCTCTTAAAAGGTTGAAGCGAGCAGGTCCAGAATTGTTTTCAGAGCTGTTGATGTTCACTGAGTTTTCTACTTTGTATGTGGCTTTTATGTTGGCTGCTTAACTTTCATTGCCCTTAATGGGCTCAGCATGTAAATTGCTTATGAATTGGAAACAGAGGTATCAGTGTCAGTGAATAAAAGATGGATAACAGCTGGGCTCCTCAAATTGAAGAACCTATTTGTTGGTCTCTCATGGTTCTGGCCACTGTCGCCATCAATAGGTGCTGACAGCAGGCAAAGGAGGACGTCACAGTTCCTGCAGTGAGAGGTGTGCCCCATGTTCTTTGAGGAAAAGTACCCGTTGTCCACCACAACACTACAGGCATTTATACAGAGGTGGGCACTGTGGGGTTAGGAGTGCATAATTATCCTCCCTCTTTTCTGCCCTCCCCTATTTTCTGTTGCTGCATTACCCCAGTATGTCATGCTTCTTAATTGTCCACTATGTCAAATGAGTAGCTTCTGTAAACAAAAGATCTGGGTTCTTTAGAGATAATGGGAACTGCAGATACTGGAGAATTCCAAGATAATAAAATGTGAGGCTGGATGAACACAGCAGGCCAAGCAGCATCTCAGGAGCACAAAAGCTGACGTTTCGGGCCTAGACCCTTCATCAGAGGGGGGATGGGGAGAGGGAACTGGAATAAATAGGGAGAGAGGGGGAGGCGGACCGAAGATGGAGAGTAAAGAAGATAGGTGGAGAGAGTGTAGGTGGGGAGGTAGAGAGGGGATAGGTCAGTCCAGGGAAGACGGACAGGTCAAGGAGGTGGGATGAGTTTAGTAGGTAGCTGGGGGTGCGGCTTGGGGTGGGAGGAAGGGATGGGTGAGAGGAAGAACCGGTTAGGGAGGCAGAGACAGGTTGGACTGGTTTTGGGATGCAGTGGGTGGGGGGGAAGAGCTGGGCTGGTTGTGTGGTGCAGTGGGGGGAGGGGACGAACTGGGCTGGTTTAGGGATGCAGTAGGGGAAGGGGAGATTTTGAAACTGGTCAAGTCCACATTGATACCATATGGCTGCAGGGTTCCCAGGCGGAATATGAGTTGCTGTTCCTGCAACCTTCGGGTGGCATCATTGTGGCACTGCAGGAGGCCCATGATGGACATGTCATCTAGAGAATGGGAGGGGGAGTGGAAATGGTTTGCGACTGGGAGGTGCAGTTGTTTGTTGCGAACTGAGCGGAGGTGTTCTGCAAAGCGGTCCCCAAGCCTCCGCTTGGTTTCCCCAATGTAGAGGAAGCCGCACCGGGTACAGTGGATGCAGTGTACCACATTGGCAGATGTGCAGGTGAACCTCTGCTTAATGTGGAATGTCATCTTGGGGCCTGGGATGGGGGTGAGGGAGGAGGTGTGGGGACAAGTGTAGCATTTCCTGCGGTTGCAGGGGAAGGTGCCGGGTGTGGTGGGGTTGGAGGGCAGTGTGGAGCGAACAAGGGAGTCACGGAGAGAGTGGTCTCTCTGGAAAGCAGACAGGGGAGGGGATGGAAAAATGTCTTGGGTGGTGGGGTTGGATTGTAAATGGCGGAAGTGTCGGAGGATGATGCGTTGTATCCGGAGGTTGGTAGGGTGGTGTGTGAGAACGAGGGGGATCCTCTTGGGGCGGTTGTGGCGGGGGCGGGGTGTGAGGGATGTGTTGCGGGGAATACGGGAGACGCGGTCAAGGGCGTTCTCGATCACTGTGGGGGGAAAGTTGCGGTCCTTAAAGAACTTGGACATCTGGGATGTGCGGGAGTGGAATGTCTTATCGTGGAAGCAGATGCGGCGGAGGCGGAGGAATTGGGAATAGGGGATGGAATTTTTGCAGGAGGGTGGGTGGGAGGAGGTGTATTCTAGGTAGCTGTGGGAGTCGGTGGGCTTGAAATGGACATCAGTTACAAGCTGGTTGCCTGAGCTGTAGACTGAGAGGTCCAGGAAGGTGAGGGATGTGCTGGAAATGGCCCAGGTGAACTGAAGGTTGGGGTGGAAGGTGTTGGTGAAGTGGATGAACTGTTCGAGCTCCTCTGGGGAGCAAGAGGCGGCGCCGATACAGTCATCAATGTACCGGAGGAAGAGGTGGGGTTTGGGGCCTGTGTAGGTGCGGAAGAGGGACTGTTCCACGTAACCTACAAAGAGGCAGGCATAGCTGGGGCCCATGCAGGTGCCCATGGCCACCCCCTTAGTCTGTAGGAAGTGGGAGGAGTCAAAAGAGAAGTTGTTGAGTGTGAGGACGAGTTCAGCTAGGCGGATGAGAGTGTCGGTGGAGGGGGACTGGTCGGGCCTGCGGGACAGGAAGAAGCAGAGGGCCTTGAGGCCATCTCCATGCGGAATGCAGGTGTACAGGGACTGGACGTCCATGGTGAATATGTTGGGGGCCAGGGAATTGCAAGTCCTGGAGGAGGTGGAGGGTGTGGGTGGTGTCACGGACGTAGGTGGGGAGTTCCTGGACCAAAGGGGAGAAAATGGAGTCCAGATAGGTGGAGATGAGTTCGGTGGGGCAGGAGCAGGCTAAGACGATGGGTCGACCAAAGCAGGCAGGTTTGTGGATTTTGGGAAGGAGATAGAAACGGGCCGTGCGGGGTTGGGGAACAATGAGGTTGGAGGCTGTGGGTGGGAGGTCCCCTGAGGTGATGAGGTCATGAATGGTGTTGGAGATGATGGTTTGGTGCTCGGGTGTGGGGTCATGATCGAGGAGGCGGCAGGAGGTGGTGTCGGAGAGTTGGCGTCTGGCCTCGGCGATGTAGAGGTCAGTGCGCCATACTACCACTGCGCCACCCTTGTCTGCGGGTTTGATGGTGAGGTTGGGGTTGGAGCGGAGGGCTGCCCGTTCTGCGGGGGAGAGGTTGGAGTGGGTGAGAGGGGTGGAGAGGTTGAGGCGGTTAATGTCTCGACGGCAGTTGGAGATGAAGAGGTCGAGGGAGGGTAGGAGGCCTGGGGGTGGTGTCCAGGAGGAGGACTTGTGTTGGAAGCGGGTGAAGGGGTCAGTGGAAGGAGGGTTGGGTTCCCGGTTGAAGAAGTAGGCATGGAGGCGAAGACGGCGGAAAAACTGCTCTATGTCCAACCGTGACTGGTATTCGTTGATGTGTGGTTGTAGGGGGACAAAGGTGAGCCCCTTACGAAGGACTGACCGTTCGTCCTCAGTCAGCGGGAGGTCTGGGGGGATGGTGAAGATGCGGCAGGGCTCAGTGTGGCTGTCTCCTCTGGGGTTGCTGGCTGTGGAGGTTGTGGGCGGAGCGATGAGGTCGTCGGCCGTGGGTGGGGTTCCGTCGGCCCTGGGCAGGGTTCCGTCGGCCGTGGGCGGGGCTTCGCCGGCGTCGGCCATGGGCGGGGTTTCGCCGGCGTTGGCCATGGGCGGGGTTTCGCCGGCGTCGGCCGTGGGTGGGGATCCGCCGGCGTCGACCGTGGGCAGGGTTCCGTCGGCGGTTGGAGGATCGGGGTGGGCAGAAGCAGCTGCGGTGAGGGTGGTGTGTGGCGTGTTGGACCTGGATGTGGAGGTGGTGACAGCAACAGCGGTTCCGGAAGTTCTGTGGCCGGCGGAGGCGGATGTGACGTCATCGGTGGGGTCTCCGGCCGTGTCCTCATGGTCAATGGTGGCGGGTGTATGGTGGGGGAGGGGCAGGGACAGAGTCGGGATTTGGGAGGCGCAGGAATCCTCTTGTGGGTGGCAGGGGCTAGTGTGTTGGTTGCACTTACGATTTTTGGTGTCCAGTAAAGCTGAGTGGAACTGGGTGTTCAGTCTGTGGATCCTGCGGAGGATGAAAAACAGCAGAGGTCCTTTGCAGGTCTGGGAGAGGGTGGCTTTGAGCTGGGGCAGGCTGGATTGCAGTGCCTGGAGGTGCCGGCGCATGGCTGCGAGTGTCTGTTTCAGGACTCACAGGGAGAACCGCTTCTGAAGGGTCTGAATGTTCTGGGTGTAGAGGTGGTCACGGTTGGAGCCAAATTGGGAAGGCTGAAATGTGGACCGTAGTCCCTTGCGGATGATCTGGTTCCGTAGGCAGGTGCTGAGGAAGTTCATGTGGCTGTGGTACCTGGTTTGCTTCAGGACATGGTCGAGCAGTTTCAAGGCCGAAGAGATTACAAGAGAGTTGCAATGGGAGAGAGATTTCCTGAGGTTGGTCCGGAGGGTAACTTCTTCAGGTTAGACATCCCTGGAAGAGGCTTCGCAGTGAGGTTAAAATAGTATCAGAGATAATGGGAACTGCAGATTCTGGAGAATTCCAAGATAATAAAATGTGTGGCTGGATGAACACAGCAGGCCAAGCAGCATCTCAGGAGCACAAAAGCTGACGTTTCGGGCCGAGACCCTTCATCAGAGAGGGGGATGGGGAGAGGGAACTGGAATAAATAGGGAGAGAGGGGGAGGCGGACCGAAGATGGTGAGTAAAGAAGATAGGTGGAGAGTGTAGGTGGGGAGGTAGGGAGGGGATAGGTCAGTCCATGGAAGACGGACAGGTCAAGGAGGTGGGATGAGGTTAGTAGGTAGCTGGGGGTGCGGCTTGGGGTGGGAGGAAGGGATGGGTGAGAGGAAGAACCGGTTAGGGAGGCAGAGGCAGGTTGGACTGGTTTTGGGATGCAGTGGGTCGGGGGGAAGAGCTGGGCTGGTTGTGTGGTGCAGTGGGGGGAGGGGACGAACTGGGCTGGTTTAGGGATGCAGTAGGGGAAGGGGAGATTTTGAAACTGGTCAAGTCCACATTGATACCATATGGCTGCAGGGTTCCCAGGCGGAATATGAGTTGCTGTTCCTGCAACCTTCGGGTGGCATCATTGTGGCACTGCAGGAGGCCCATGATGGACATGTCATCTAGAGAATGGGAGGGGGAGTGGAAATGGTTTGCGACTGGGAGGTGCAGTTGTTTGTTGCGAACTGAGCGGAGGTGTTCTGCAAAGCGGTCCCCAAGCCTCCGCTTGGTTTCCCCAATGTAGAGGAAGCCGCACCGGGTACAGTGGATGCAGTGTACCACATTGGCAGATGTGCAGGTGAACCTCTGCTTAATGTGGAATGTCATCTTGGGGCCTGGGATGGGGGTGAGGGAGGAGGTGTGGGGACAAGTGTAGCATTTCCTGCGGTTGCAGGGGAAGGTGCCGGGTGTGGTGGGGTTGGAGGGCAGTGTGGAGCGAACAAGGGAGTCACGGAGAGAGTGGTCTCTCCGGAAAGCAGACAGGGGAGGGGATGGAAAAATGTCTTGGGTGGTGGGGTTGGATTGTAAATGGCGGAAGTGTCGGAGGATGATGCGTTGTATCCGGAGGTTGGTAGGGTGGTGTGTGAGAACGAGGGGGATCCTCTTGGGGCGGTTGTGGCGGGGGCGGGGTGTGAGGGATGTGTTGCGGGGAATACGGGAGACGCGGTCAAGGGCGTTCTCGATCACTGTGGGGGGAAAGTTGCGGTCCTAAAAGAACTTGGACATCTGGGATGTGCGGGAGTGGAAAGTCTTATCGTGGGAGCAGATGCGGCGGAGAAATTGGGAATAGGGGATGGAATTTTTGCAGGAGGGTGGGTGGGAGGAGGTGTATTCTAGGTAGCTGTGGGAGTCGGTGGGCTTGAAATGGACATCAGTTACAAGCTGGTTGCCTGAGATGGAGACTGAGAGGTCCAGGAAGGTGAGGGATGTGCTGGAGATGGCCCAGGTGAACTGAAGGTTGGGGTGGAAGGTGTTGGTGAAGTGGATGAACTGTTCGAGCTTCTCTGGGGAGCAAGAGGCGGCGCCGATACAGTCATCAATGTACCGGAGGAAGAGGTGGGGTTTGGGGCCTGTGTAGGAGTGGAAGAGGGACTGTTCCACGTAACCTCCAAAGAGGCAGGCATAGCTGGGGCCAATGCGGGTGCCCATGGCCACCCCCTTAGTCTGTAGGAAGTGGGAGGAGTCAAAAGTGAAGTTGTTGTGTGTGAGGACGAGTTCAGCTAGGCGGATGAGAGTGTCGGTGGAGGGGGACTGGTCGGGCCTGCGGGACAGGAGGAAGTGGAGGGCCTTGAGGCCATCTCCATGCGGAATGCAGGTGTACAGGGACTGGACGTCCATGGTGAATATGAGGTGTTGGGGGCCAGGGAATTGCAAGTCCTGGAGGAGGTGGAGGGCGTGGGTGGTGTCACGGACGTAGGTGGGGAGTTCCTGGACCAAAGGGGAGAAAATGGAGTCCAGATAGGTGGAGATGAGTTCGGTGGGGCAGGAGCAGGCTGAGACGATGGGTCGACCAGGGCAGGCAGGTTTGTGGATTTTGGGAAGGAGATAGAAACGGGCCGTGCGGGGTTGGGGAACAATGAGGTTGGAGGCTGTGGGTGGGAGGTCCCCTGAGGTGATGAGGTCATGAATGGTGTTGGAGATGATGGTTTGGTGCTCGGGTGTGGGGTCATGATCGAGGAGGCGGTAGGAGGTGGTGTCGGAGAGTTGGCATCTGGCCTCGGCGATGTAGAGGTCAGTGCGCCATACTACCACTGCGCCACCCTTGTCTGCGGGTTTGATGGTGAGGTTGGGGTTGGAGCGGAGGGCTGCCCGTTCTGCGGGGGAGAGGTTGGAGTGGGTGAGAGGGGTGGAGAGGTTGAGGCGGTTAATGTCTCCATGGCAGTTGGAGATGAAGAGGTCGAGGGAGGGTAAGAGGCCTGGGGGTGGTGTCCAGGAGGAGGACTTGTGTTGGAAGCGGGTGAAGGGGTCAGTGGAAGGAGGGTTGGATTCCCGGTTGAAGAAGTCGGCATGGAGGCGAAGACGGCGGAAAAACTGCTCTATGTCCAACCGTGACTGGTATTCGTTGATGTGTGGTTGTAGGGGGACAAAGGTGAGCCCCTTGCTGAGGACTGACCATTCGTCCTCAGTCAGTGGGAGGTCTGAGGGAATGGTCTAGATGCGGCAGGGCTCAGTGTGGCTGTCTCCTCTGGGGTTGCTGGCTGTGGAGGTTGTGGGCGGAGAGATGAGGTCGTCGGCTGTGGGCGGGGTTCCGTCGGCCGTGGGCGGGGTTCCGTCGGCGTCGACCGTGGACCGTATGACCATGAGGACACGGCCGGAGACCCCACCGATGACGTCACATCCGCCTCCACCGGCCACAGAACTTCCGGAACCTCTGCTGCAGTCACCACCTCCACGTCCAGGTACAACACGCCACACAGCACCCTAACCGCAGCTGCTTCCGCCCACCCCGATCCTCCAACCGCCGGCGGAACCCCGCCCACGGTCGACACCGACTGAACCCCGCCCATGGCCGGCGGAACCCCGCCCATGGCCGGCGGAACCCCGCCCACGGCCGACGCCGGCGAAACCCCGCCCACGGCCGACGCCGGCGAAACCCCGCCCATGGCCAACGACCTCATCGCTCCGCCCACAACCTCCACAGCCAGCAACCCCAGAGGAGACAGCCACACTGAGCCCTGCCGCATCTTCACCATTCCCCCCAGACCTCCCACTGACTGAGGACGAACGGTCAGTCCTTAGCAAGGGGCTCACCTTTGTCCCCCTACAACCACACATCAACGAATACCAGTCACGGTTGGACATAGAGCAGTTTTTCTGCCGTCTTCGCCTGCATGCGTACTTCTTCAACCGGTAACCCAACCCTCCTTCCACTGACCCCTTCACCCGCTTCCAACACAAGTCCTCCTCCTGGACACACCCCCAGGCCTCCTACCCTCCCTCGACCTCTTCATCTCCAACTGCCGTCGAGACATTAACCGCCTCAACCTCTCCACCCCTCTCACCCACTCCAACCTCTCCCCCGCAGAACGGGCAGCCCTCCGCTCCCTCCGCTCCAACCCCAACCTCACCATCAAACCTGCAGACAAGGGTGGCGCAGTGGTAGTATGGCGCACTGACCTCTACATCGCCGAGGCCAGACGCCAACTCTCCGACACCACCTCCTACTGCCTCCTCGATCATGACTCCACACCCGAGCACCAAACCATCATCTCCAACACCATTCACGACCTCATCACCTCAGGGGACCTCCCACCCACAGCCTCCAACCTCATTGTTCCCCAACCCCGCACGGCCCGTTTCCATCTCCTTCCCAAAATCCACAAACCTGCCTGCTTTGGTCGACCCATCGTCTTAGCCTGCTCCTGCCCCACCGAACTCATCTCCACCTATCTGGACTCCATTTTCTCCCCTTTGGTCCAGGAACTCCCCACCTACGTCCGTGACACCACCCACGCCCTCCACCTCCTCCAGGACTTGCAATTCCCTGGCCCCCAACACCTCATATTCACCATGGACGTCCAGTCCCTGTACACCTGCATTCCGCATGGAGTTGGCCTCAAGGCCCTCCGCTTCTTCCTGTCCCGCAGGCCCGACCAGTCCCCCTCCACCGACACTCTCATCCGCCTCGCTGAACTCGTCCTTACACTCAACAACTTCTCTTTTGACTCCTGCCACTTCCTACAGACTAAGGGGGTGGCCATGGGCACCCGCATGGGCCCCAGCTATGCCTGCCTCTTTGTAGGTTACGTGGAACAGTCCCTCTTCCGCTCCTACACAGGCCCCAAACCCCACCTCTTCCTCCGGTACATTGATGACTGTATTGGCGCTGCCTCTTGCTCCCCAGAGGAGCTCGAACAGTTCATCCACTTCACCAACACCTTCCACCCCAACCTTCAGTTCACCTGGGCCATCTCCAGCACATCCCTCACCTTCCTGGACCTCTCAGTCTCCATCTCAGGCAACCAGCTTGTAACTGATGTCCATTTCAAGCCCACCGACTCCCACAGCTACCTAGAATACACCTCCTCCCACCCACCCTCCTGCAAAAATTCCATCCCCTATTCCCAATTCCTCCGCCTCCGCTGCATCTGCTCCCACGATAAGACATTCCACTCCCGCACATCCCAGATGTCCAAGTTCTTTAAGGACCGCAACTTTCCCCCCACAGTGATCGAGAACGCCCTTGACCGCGTCTCCCGTATTCCCCGCAACACATCCCTCACACCCCGCCCCCGCCACAACCGCCCCAAGAGGATCCCCCTCGTTCTCACACACCACCCTACCAACCTCCGGATACAACGCATCATCCTCCGACACTTCCGCCATTTACAATCCAACCCCACCACCCAAGACATTTTTCCATCCCCACCCCTGTCTGCTTTCCGGAGAGACCACTCTCTCCGTGACTCCCTTGTTCGCTCCACACTGCCCTCCAACCCCTCCACACCCGGCACCTTCCCCTGCAACCGCAGGAAATGCTACACTTGTCCCCACACCTCCTCCCTCACCCCCATCCCAGGCCCCAAGATGACATTCCACATTAAGCAGAGGTTCACCTGCACAACTGCCAATGTGGTACACTGCATCCACTGTACCCGGTGCGGCTTCCTCTACATTGGGGAAACCAAGCGGAGGCTTGGGGACCGCTTTGCAGAACACCTCCGCTCAGTTCGCAACAAACAACTGCACCTCCCAGTCGCAAACCATTTCCACTCCCCCTCCCATTCTCTAGATGACATGTCCATCATGGGCCTCCTGCAGTGCCACAATGATGCCACCCGAAGGTTGCAGGAACAGCAACTCATATTCCGCCTGGGAACCCTGCAGCCATATGGTATCAATGTGGACTTGACCAGTTTCAAAATCTCCCCTTCCCCTACTGCATCCCTCAACCAACCCAGTTCGTCCCCTCCCCCCACTGCACCACACAACCAGCCCAGCTCTTCCCCCCCACCCACTGCATCCCAAAACCAGTCCAACCTGTCTCTGCCTCCCTAACCGGTTCTTCCTCTCACCCATCCCTTCCTCCCACCCCAAGCCGCACCCCCAGCTACCTACTAACCTCATCCCACCTCCTTGACCTGTCCGTCTTCCCTGGACTGACCTATCTCCTCCCTACCTCCCCACCTACACTCTCTCCACCTATCTTCTTTACTCTCCATCTTCGGTCCGCCTCCCCCTCTCTCCCTATTTATTCCAGTTCCCTCTCCCCATCCCCCCTCTGATGAAGGGTCTCGGCCCGAAACGTCAGCTTTTGTGCTCCTGAGATGTTGCTTGGCCTGCTGTGTTCATCCAGCCTCACATTTTATTATCTGGGTTCTTTAGGTCGGTTGACCTCTTGGTAGAACTGTTTCTCAGTCTGGCCAAGGTGGGCATCAAAATATCCAGGGAATGGCCAGTGATGTTGGTCATAGTTACCAACTGCCAGCTTGAGAGTGTCTATCAACACTCTCAAGACATTTTCGTAGAGTAGGGTGTTTGGGTACATTTTACCCTCTCCTACATCTGTTTTGATTAGCTTCTTCCTCTCGCCTTTTCCTTCCATTTTGTTATTGTCATTCTGTCTTTGTTGGGAAGTGCTGTAACTTTTATTTTATCTAAATATTTGGGTGATTTGGTGTTGATTTACTTCAGCAAAGATGAGCCAGCATAAAGGGATGATTTGTTGAAGGTTCATAAAAATGAAGATATGTGGCACAGTGGACATGTCCCATTCTCTGAGCCAGGAGTCCCAGGTTCAATTTCAACCGCTCCAGAATTGTGCCATTACCTTTATAAACAGGTTGACTGATGATATCAAGAGCTGAGCACTTATGGTAGTGTCCTGAACTCTGCCCCAGAAGGCGAGGGTTGAAGTCACACTACCCCATAAATGTGTTACAATGTAGCTGGACGAGCTGATTAAAAAGACGAGCTGATTAAAAAGTGTTGAGTTCTGGCCCTTGATGTGTGTTGTTTGTTACTTGTTTTGCTGTTTCAAATCCTTGATGTAGATAGGAAAGATGTGGATGCTTTGGAGAGGGTTCTGAGGATTTTTACCAGGATGCTGCCTGGACCGGAGGGCTTATCTTATGAAGAGAGGTTGACTGAGCTCGGGCTCTTTTCATTGGAGAAAAGGAGGAGGAGAGGAGACCTAATTGAGGTATACAAGATAATGAGAGGCATAGATAGAGTTGCTAGCCAGAGACTATTTCCCAGGGCAGAAATGGCTAGCATGAGGGGTCATTGTTTTAAGCTGGTTGGAGGAAAGTATAGAGGGGATGTCAGAGGCAGGTTCTTTACGCAGAGAGTTGTGAGAGCATGGAATGCGTTGCCAGCAGCAGTTGTGGAAGCAAGGTCATTGGGGTCATTTAAGAGACTGCTGGACATGCATATGGTCACAGAAATTTGAGGGTGCATACATGAGGATCAATGGTCGGCACAACATTGTGGGCTGAAGGGCCTGTTCTGTGCTGTACTGTTCTATGTTCTATGTTCTATGTTCTATGTAGAGGAGGCCTCAAGTATCACCCCATCAGCCTTCGGATTCACGCAGCATTCTCCGACACTTCCACCACCTGCAATCTGACCCCACTACCAAGGATTTATTTCCCTCCCCACCCTTATCTGCCTTCCAGAGGGGCCACTCTCTGCGTGACTCCCTTGTCAGTTCCACATTTCCAACTTGCCCCACCACCACTGGCACCTTTCCCGGCACCGCAGGAAGTGCAAAACCTGCCCCTACACCTCCCACCTTACCTCCTTCCCAGGCCCCAAGAAGACCTTCCACATTAAACAGATGTTCACCTGCCCATCTGCTAATGTGGCATATTGTATCTGCTATTTCCGATGTGGCCTGCTGTACATTGGGAAGACCAAGCGGAGACTCGGAGACTGCTTTGTGGAGCACCTACACTCGCTTTGTGACAAACAACAACATCTCCCAGTTGCGAACCACTTCAACTGCCCCTCCCACTCATTGGACGACATGCCTCCTCCAGTACCACAATGAAGCCACCCGAAGGCTGGAGGAACAATACCTCATATTGCCTGGGAACTCTGCAGCCCAATGGCCTCAATGTGGACTTTACAAGCTTCAAAACATCCCCACCCCCAACCTCATCCCAAGACCAGCCCATCTCATCCCTGCTTCCTTGAACTGTCCTTCTTTTCTCCCACCCATCTGGTCCTCCCACCGCACTGACAAAACTCCACCCCCACCTCCTCCCTACTAGCCTCATCCCTGCCTCCTTGACCTGTCCGTTCTCCCTCCCACCTACCCACCCCTCCCTCCTCACTGACCAAACCCCATCCAAACTCCTTACCTACACTCACCTGTACTGGCTTCATCCACACCTCCTTCAACTGTCCATCTTCTCTCCAACTGTCTGCTCCTCTATCCACCTTCTGTCATCACCTCCCACTCTTTCTCTTTATTTCAGATCCCCCTTCCCCTCCCCCATTTCTAAAGAAGGGTCCAGATGCAAAACATCAGCTTTCCTGCTCCTCTGAAGCTTCTGTAAGCTTCTAACATATATGGGTTGCTTCTGGACAGGGAAAGGACAGAAAGGAAAGGAGGAAACTGGTGCCAGTGCTAAACTATAGCTTTCCAGTGAACACTTCTATCAATTTCCAGAAGGCTTTTACTGCCTATTTCAGTCTCTCGATACCTGGTTCTCCCTTACAAGATATCTTTCCCTTTTACATTAAAACCCCAGAAACAATCTTAGTTGTGCAATCTCTGAAGATACTGATTCTAACCAAATTTAATGGGAATCCATCACAAGGGAATAACTCTGCCTTTCCTGTGTAGGGATCACAGTGCTTGATGAAGCAACTTCACCTTTCCTCCCACTCCACATTCTCAGGTACAAGTTAATTCTTGAATGTTGCTTTTAAGACCAATCTGTGCCTGGAATGTTTGCACCCAGAAAGTTCTGAAGTAGAGTAACACACGGCAGGCTGAGGTTTGTGTGAGTTGCTGGATCCAAAGTTCCTCTCTTTGATTTTTTATCATTTGACATGCACTTGATTTTGAAAGAGGTTGCATCATTCTCTTCAACAACAACACAAAAACTGAAGTTGCTTGAAAATCTCAGCAGGTCTGACAACGTATGTGGAGATAAATCTGGGTTACCAATTCAGATCCAGTGACCTTTCTTCAGCACAGAGTTCGCTTATTTGCTTGTGCCAAGCCTCCTGTTGTACACAAGCTTTTATTCCCAGGGCTTGAAACTAAAATCAAAGCTGTTCAGTAAAGCTTTTGACATGTCTTTGTAATCTGTATGTTGATAGCCCTGACAGTGTACCACAGACACAAGTTCTCTATCGAAGAGTCACTTCCTTAGACAATTTCTCAATAGAGTCATTGAGTTGTTATGCTCGGAAACAGATCCTTTTGCCAAACTTGTCCATGCCAACCAGCAACCAAAATTGACCTTGTCCCATTTGCCTGCATTTGGCCCATATCCTTCCAAACACTTCCTATGCATATACCCATTCATGCCTTTTAAATGTTGTAATCGTACTAGCCTCCACCACTTCCTCTGGCAGTTCATACCATACATGCATCACCCTCTGTGTGAAAAAGCTGCCCCTTAGGACCCTTTTAAATCTTTCACCTCTCAAATTAAACTTAAGTCCTCTAGATTTGGACTCCCTGACACTGGGTAAAAGATCTTAGCTATACACCCTATACATGTCAATCTTGATTTTATAAACTTCTATAATGTCACCCTTAAGGCTTGACGCTCCAGGGAGAATAGCTCCAGTGTATTCTGCCTCGTGCAAGAGCTCAAGCCCTCCAAACACAGGCAATATCCTTGTTACTTTTTTCTGAGCCCTGCCAGGTTTCACATCATTGTTCCTGGATCAAAGAATCATAGAATCCCTACAGTGTGGAAACAGGTCATTCGGCCCAACTAGTTCACACCAACCCTTGGAGCATCCCACCCAGACCCATCCCCCTATAACCCACACACCCCTGAACACTACGGACAATTTAGCATGGCCAATCCACCTAGCCTGCACATCTTTGGACTGTGGGAGGAAACCGCACCCGAAGGAAACCCACGCAGACACATGGGAAGAATGTGCAATCTCCGCATAGACAGTCGCTCGAGGCTGAAATTGAACCCGAATCCCTGCTATGAGGTTGCAGTGTGAACCACTGAGCCACCATGCTGCCCCAACACTTTCTCTGTTGGACTTCACTGTTTCTATCTCAGGCAAGCACCTGGAAACTGACATCTATTTCAAGCCCACCAACTCCTACAGCTGCCTAGAATACACCTCCTCTCACCCACTTTCCTGCAAGAATGCTATCCCCTATTCCCATTTCCTTCTCCTCTGCCGCATGTGCTCCTGAGATGAGGCATTCCGCTCCCAGATATCCCAGATGTCCTCATTTTTCAAGGACCGCAATTTCCCCTCCACAGTGGTCGAAAACGCTCTGAACCGCATTTTTTGCATTTCTCTCAAGTCATCCCTCACACCACCTCCCCACAATAACAATAAAGACAGAATTCCTCTTGTCTTCATGCACGACCCCACCAACCTCTGGATTCAACGCATCATCCTCTGCCACTTCGGCCACCTGCAATCCAACCCCGCTACGGAGGACATTTTTCCCTCCCCACCCTTATCCGCCTTCCGGAGGGACCGCTCTCTCCATGACTCCCTTGTCCGCTCTACACTCACCACTGGCCCCACCATCCTTGGCACTTTTCCCTTCAACTGCAGGAAGTGCTATGCCTGCCCCTACACCTCCACACTGACCCCCATCCCAGGCCCCAAGAAAACCTTCCACATTAAACAGATGTTCACCTACACGGCTGCTAATGCGGTATATTGTATCTGCTGTTCCAGATGTGGCCTTCTCTACATCAGGAAAACCAAGCAGAGACTTGGAGACCGCTTTGTGGAGCACCTACACTCAGTTTGTGGCACACAACAACACCTCCTAGTCGTGAACCCCTTCAAATCCCCCTCCCACTCCTTGGACAACATGTCCATCTTGGGCCTCCTCAGTGCCACAACGATGCCACCCAAAGGCTGCAGGAACAGCACATCATATTTTGCTTGGGAAACCTGCAGTCCAATGATCTCAATGTGGACTTCACAAGCTTCAAAATCTCCCCACTCCCTCCCTCATCCAAAAACCAGCCCAGCTTGTCACTACCACCATGAACTGTCCATCTTTTCTCCCACCTACCTGCTCCTCCCATCTCACTGACTAACCCCCAACCCACCTCCTACCTACCAGTTTCATCCCTGACTCCTTGACATGTCCATCTTCTCTCCACCTATCTGCTCCTTTATCCACCTTCCATCATCACCTCCCCACATCTCTCGATTTATTTCAGTATCCTGTTACCCTCCCCCGATTTCTGAAGAAGGGTTCAGACCCAAAATGACAGCTTTCCTGCTCCTTTGATGCTGCCTGGCCTTCTGTCTTCATCCAGCTCTACACCTTGTTATCGCAGTCAATGAGTGATTTGTTTTAGTTCCTTGATTGTTAAGTGTTGTTCTATATGTACTGAACTTATTTTTTCTGTCGCTTCAGACCTCAAGACATGTTTTGCACCTTGTGTTTATAATGTACATGCTCATGGAGTGTATGGAGATTTGAAAATGTGGATGTGGTTGAGTTAAGTGCCTGAATCAGTTTTAAAAACATCTGAAGTTTAACTGAAGATTTAATTGAATTGCTCTGCATTGAGTGTTTGTCGTGATTTTCTGATTCTCCCAGGTAAATGAAGAGACTTATGGTGAAATGTGAAGTTGATTAATGGATTGTGATCTCACAGCGATTGATCTCCTTCAAGGAGCTAACAGCAGTCATGAAAATAAACTGTTGCTAAACAATGGGTTGAAGTTAAAATGTTAGAGCCCTTCCAATGAGAAATTACCTCATAGTTTTTAACTGCAGTCATTTAAAGGCAAGGGAAGAGCAAATAATCCAGACAGAGATAGTAGGAACTGCAGATGCTGGAGAATCTGAGATAGCAAGGTTTAGAGATGGATGAGCACAGCAGGCCAAGCAGCATCATAACAGCAGGAGAGCCAACGTTTCAGGCCCAGAGTTTTCTGAAGAAGTGTCTAGGTGCAAAACTTCAGCTCTCCTGCTACTATGATGCTGCTTGGCCTGCTGTGTTCATCCAGCTCTACATCTTGTTATCAAAGAATCGAGACAAGTAACATAACTGAAACAACAATTCCACATCACAGAGCTCTGGCATGGCAACAGTCATACAGTCATAGAGCTGCACAATATGAAAACAGACCCTTTAGTCCAACTCATCCATGCCGACCTGATATCTGAAATTAATCTAATCCCACTTGCCAGAATTCAGTCCCTCTAAACACGTCCTGTTCATGTACCCATCCAGATGTCTTTTAAATATTGTAAACGTACTAGCCTTTACCACTTCCTCTGGCACCTCATTCCATACATGCACCAGCTTCTGTGTGAAAAAAAGATGCCACTAAGGTCCCTGTTAAATCTTTCCCCTTTCACCTTAAAACTATTCCGTCTAATTTTAGACTTCTACACATGACTTGTCTATTCACCCTATCCATTCCCCTCATGATTTTATATACCTCTTTAAAGTCACTCCTTAGCCTCTGATGTTCCAGGGAATGTAAACCCAGACTATTCATCCTCTCCCAGTAACTCAAATCCTCCAATCCTGGCAACCACCTTGTAAATCTTTTCTGAATCCTTTCAAGTTTCACACCTTCCTTCTGGTAGCATGGGGACCAGAATTGAATGCAGTATTCCAAAAGTGGGCTGACTGATGTCCTGTACAACTGCAACATGACCTCCCAACTCCTACACTCAACACACTGGTCAATAAAGGCATTTCAAACGCCTTCCTCACTACCTGTGGACCTGGGACTCCACTTTCAATGAACTATGAACCTCCACTCCCAGGTCCCTTCGTTCAACAACACTCCCCAAGACCTTACCGTTAAGTGTTTAAGTCCTACTCTGATTTGCCTTTCCAAAATGCAGCATGTCTCATTTGTCAAAATTCAAAAAAAATCAAACCTTAAACCTCGATTGGATATGCAACCCAGAAGACACAGGAAAAGTGGGTGACAGTCCTTTTAGGTATTCTGATGCGCTTACAAATTATCCCAAAACACAACAAGGGCTTCACATCATTTGAATTAACGATCACTTGAGCTCCGCAGTTGCTGTAAGAAATAATTGTGAGATGGATCAATGCAGGATCCCTTAATGGTAATATCTGTGAATATTTTAGGGGATGGTGCGATCATAATCACCCTAGAAATGCAGGGCAGTGTGAAACTGGGAATATTCCTGGCATTCGGGTGTTTTATTCACTGAGGAACTGGGTCCTAAATCCTGGAAAGGTTCTGAAGGGAAGCTGGACATTGGAGGGGTATGTAACCTCACTACATGGGTAGGGGTTTGGTATTCCATGTGTGAAGTTGATGTAATGTTTATAACTCCATCCACATTTACCACAAAAACTAATAATGTAGAACCATCAATACAACTGGCAGTGGGGTGGACTCAGCTCCCTGTATTAAACCATAAGACCATAAGGCATAGGAGTGGAAGTAAGACCATTCGGCCCATCGAGTCCACTCCGCCATTTAAATCATGTTTGATTGGCATTTCAACTCTACTTCCCTGCACTCTCCCCATAGCCCTTGATTCCTTGTGAGATCAAGAATTTATTGACTCTGTGGCAATGAATTCCACAGGACCACCATTCTCTGGCTGAAAAAATGTCTCCTCATTTTCGTTTTAAATTTACCCCCTCTAATTCTAAGGCTGTGCCCATGGGTCCTAGTCTCCCCGCCTAATGGAACAACTTCCCAGCATCCACCCTTTGTGTTTGTGTGGGAGTCTGGCCTTATCTGTCGGTAATGTCAAGAACTCTGCACATTTTAACCGATAGACTTGAGATTCTTCGTGCTTGCCCGCCATTGTCCAAAAATGATACAGCCCTTCCCAGACAGGTTAGTCTTGGTGAGATTTGCAACATCATGTGACAACGGTCCCTTTACAGAAGACCTGTGATATTTCTGGGTTGCTGGAGGGATTACACTCCACCTGATCCAAACATCCCAATGTTATTCGATGGCCCAAAGCCAAGCTCCAGAGAATCGTTGATGAGTACAATTCCCAGAATTTCCCCAGATACTGACAAAAAGTGCACAGGGAGATATCGAAGGATTTCTTGGGAGTGCAAACTTACCAGTTAATTCAGTGCAACAATCTGAACTAAATAACTGTTCCTCCTGGGTTTCCTGTCTTTCCCCACTCCATCCTCTGCACTAACCTCCTCTTCCCAAAACCGCCTCCCTCCACTTTCCCCCAGTAATTTTTCCTTATTCCAGCTATTCTTTGATTACAACGGACCACTCTGTTCCCATTGTGCTGTATGATACCACGAGTTGTGCCCACTTTTTTGTGCTGCTATTTTTCTTGCCCGGCTGAGAGACAGCAAACAGAATAAAATAAATGAGTTTGGGTCTTTGAAGTGGTAACTTTACCAAGTTCTTTGTCTGTTTCTAATATCTGTGTTGTAAGATTAAAGTATGGTTTGCTTAAAGGTTAGTGGTGGGACAATGAAATAAAATCTGGAACAAAGTATCTTACACTTCACTCTCAAAAAATGAACAACATTTATGGTCTAGGCTATCACCATAACATATTTTGGAGCATGTCTGATCGGGTCTATACAGTTCCATCACATACTTTCGAAACTTGTCCCATAAAGTTCTTGTTCTGTCCCTCCAGCATTAGTTTCCTCTGGAAATTCTCACCCTATGTTCCTCAGGGATTAAGCCAGTTGCCAATGGTCTGTAAGCTCAGGAGAATTGTGGGAGAATACCTGCCCAGGATCTTCCTGTTTGCTGGATGTTCCAGGCCAGCAAAGCCTATGGAGTCCAGTTCATTGCTACCACCAGCACACAACTTTGGGAATTATAGGGCACGTGTAAGTTGTTTTGCTGCCATTAGTTTCCACGTCCCTTTAACAATTTTTCTGGCGAAATGGGCTCCCTGATCAGAATTCATCTGAGCGGGACTCTCCACCAGGCAATCACTCCCTTGGCAAATATTCATGTGACGGTGGTTGCAGTGCAATCCCATGACTCGAATGCCTCCAGCCATCAGGTTATGATCCATTACAATCAAACAGGATCATTGTCCCTCAGCATGGATGGGATAAGACACATATAAACTATCTGAATGGTTTCACAAGGTTCCCCTGATCTGGGTTGACTTGGTATTTTAATGTGAATAGCCATTCCAGGGATGCATTGCCCTCAGGGTAGATATTTTTGGCAATATTTCACGCCCAAGTTTTGTGTGCCAGCTTCCACCAGTCATGATGTAAGCTATTTATCATGACATTCCTCCCATGGTGATCAATGCCATGATGGAATCCTATATGTATTTTCCTCATGCATCCTGAGATATCACTTTGCGAAAGGGGTTCTGTTATTGCTGCAAAATTGGGTACAAACTTTGGCAGGAGTTAAAGAGTCCCAGAACGTTCATCATCCCTCTTACAGGACTGGGGTGTGATGGAATACTTCCCAATTGCCTGAATGGGTTTAGCTCCAACAACACTCAAGAACCATCACATCACCTAGCGCAAAGAAGCCTATTGCTTGGCACCAAATTCATAACAGGTCATTTGCTCAATCGCCAACTTAGTGGCAGTCATGTGTACCATATACAAGATGCAACACAGAAATTCACCAAGGTTCCATAGACAAAACATCCTAAACCCATGATCATTACCACCAGTAAGGACAACTGCAGCAAGTATATGGGAACATCACCACCTGCACATTTCCCTCCTAGCTACGTACATCCTGACTTGAAACTATATCTCCATTCTCCATGTGTCATTGAGTCAAAATCATAGAATTCCCTCCAGGCAGGCATTGTGTACCTGCTGCACCAAATGGACTGCAGTGGTTCAAGTCATTCAACAATTTCCCAAGCATATCTAGAGATTGACAATAAATACTGGCCCAGCAATGTGACGACTCCATTCTGTCAACGAATTTTTAAAAAGCAGCATCAAAATGAAAAGGGTTGCATCAATACCAGTCGAACATTAACTGCAGGCATGTGCAGTTGATAGCTCCTCGCTACATCTTTGTCTACGCTCTGGACAGGTATCAAGACTAATATGCTTGGAGGAAAATCCTTATCAAGAAGCAGCCACTCATAGAATCTGAAAGTTGACCTGGGACGGTAAAAAAAAACCTCACATGTGATGGAATCATGAGAGTTCAAAAAGCATTTCCTGTATTAGGTTTTCAATGAAAACTTTCTCGATTTAGGAATCTTGCAGACCGGCTTCTTGATGCTTTCAGTTGGCTTTCATTTTAGTTCTCCACCTGCTGTCTTTCAGACAAAAGAAATATCCATGATGGAATGGAAGCCAGGCAAAATTGATGATAGAACAGTCAGTCGTCACGGGCCAAAAGAACTTAGGCAAGAAAATAAACAAATAACCCAAAATGTGTCTGGAGCAGGCATGCTGCTGGCTAAACAAATTTTAAAAAGGAAAGAAAAGGAAACAAAATAGAGGACACTGTGAAATGGAAAGAAATGTTTGAGTCCACACAGCTATACAATGCCTAAATGGAAGACAAGGCACAGTTTGTTAGCTTGGCCTTCGTGGAACAGTGCAGCAGGCCAAGTCGATGTCAGCCAGAGAGCAACATGGGGAACTAAAATGACATGTCAATGAAAGCTCAGAGACATTCTTGCGAGCTCCATTGAAGTGTTTGGCAAAATGGTCTCTCAGTTTGTGTGTTTGATCGTTCCAATGTACAGGAGAATCCAAATTGTGTTGTGTCTAATTTTACTCTGTGAAGTTATTTCTTCGACAATTCCTTCTGGAGCAGATAAGAAAAATACTGGAGGTAAAAATAACTGTTCTACTTTCTAGACTAAATTAAGAAAGACTGGAATGTTAACTATGACCTTTATTCTTTATTTTTCTACACGCTATCGGAAGGTAATGCTAAACAATTTAACTCTTTTTCAGTTACTAATTTGTACCTACATATTTTGGGCCCAAGTACCTTTGATCCAGAGATGGAACATGCATGGCAATGTTGCACATTTTCACTGTACTCCTGTAATACTGTACTTGAGTACACATGATAAAAAAATTCTACATCTAATTGTAAATTATTTCATATCTTCACGATTTAGTACGCAACAGTTTACTTCATTTCATGTTTGACTGATATCTTGGGTGTCCCAAAGATAATCAAATCTCAGATTGCAATTGGTCTCAAAAAGGGTAACATGCAGCTTAAACATTAGCAGTTTCTCTTCAAAAATCGTTTGGTTCACAAATATTCATGTTTAACAATGGACAGAGCTTACAACTGAGTGTGGTCTTAGGTAGCGGCACCATTGATTTTGAAGAGTTCTTGGTGACGATGGCGAGGCAGATGAGAGAAGAAGTGAAAGGAAAGTCTGACAAAGACATCGCAGAATTCTTTTGTGTATTTGATTGGTGGGTTTGAGCTTCTGCATGACTGGTATAAACATGATCGTGCAGAAATTCTATTTTAAGGTTGTAGATCCTCCGTTGTACATATTGATAAATGAAAGAACTTTCTCAAAGATTTACTAGGATGTTGCCTGGTATGGAGGGAAGGTCTTACGAGGAAAGGCTGAGGGACTTGAAGCTGTTTTAATTAGAGAGAAGAAGGTTAAGAGGTGACTTAATTGAGATAGATAAAATAATCAGAGGATTAGATAGGGTGGATAGAGAGAGCCTTTTTCCAAGGATGGTGACGGTGAGCACGAGGGGGCATAGCTTTAAATTGTGAGGTGAAAGATACAGGACAGGTGTCAGAGGTAGTTTCTTTACTCAGAAAGTAGGAAGGGAATGGAACGGTTTGCCTGCAATGGTAGTAGATTTGCTAACTTTAGGCACATTTAAGTCATCATTGGACAAGCATATGAACGTACATGGAATAGAGTAGGTTAGATGGGCATCAGATTGGTATGACACGTCAGCACAACATCGAGGGCCGAAGGGCCTATACTGTGCTGTAATGTTCTATGTTCTATCAGCAAAGCAATGAGGAAAGCATCCCTGCTTCAAGGAAATGTAGGGTAAGAGGCCGGTTAGGTCAGTTGCCTGGTTAGCTGGTTTGTAAGAGAGAGTATAAACAATAGTGTGGGTTTAATTCCTACACCACCTCAGGTTTCCGTGAATGACTCCCCTCAACACTCAACTCAGTCACAGTGACCCTCTGGTCGAAGTCACCGCCAATCATCTCTCTCTAATGAAATATCAACCACCTGATATGTTGACACAAAGGTGAATTTACCTTTTGGTTCATGTAAATAAACCATTGTAGCAAACAAGTATATCAATTATACAAAATAATGCAGAAGCTGAAAATATGAAATAATAATGAGAATAAATAATGTCACTCGCTTGAACACCATCTATCTAGAGAAGAAAAAAAGAGTCTGTGTTTTCAGCTCAATATAACTTCTTCATATCCAAAGTGAGGTAGAAGTGTGGAAACATTTGTTCCTAGAACATTTCTAGCGGAACTCGCAACTGTCAAACATGTATTGAAATTTGTTTCATTTACATTGCATGTGACATGGTGCACCTTTCATGATTTTATACTAAAAGATATAAGAGTCGCCTGGAGACAGTTCTTTGAGGATTAACCAGGTTGAGACTAAAATCCTCAGCTTCACACATTTGGAAAGTATTAACAGTTGAGACTATTTTCTCTTCAACAAAGAAGACCAAAGGGTGATCCATAGATAGTTGCAATACTCACAGATGTTTTGACAATTTGGATAGACAGCATGTTTTCAATTCTGGAGGATAACAGCATAATGGAAATGTCCCAGACGAGCGAGCCAGTGGATCATGCTGATGCTCAAGGGACAAACTTTCAAATCTCATCCGGTGAGCTAGTGAAATAGAAAACTCAATCAATACATCTGCAACATAAAACTAATGTCGATGATGATAGTGACAAGTGTTATTGATTATTCTGAAAACCTATGTGGTTCACTTGTGTCCTTCAAGGAAGACAATCTGCCATCCTTACCTTGCTGGCCTGAACATAAATCCAGACCAGTGGAACGCTGTCTGATTTGTAACTGCACTCTGAAATTACTGAACAAGCAACTCCATTCATGTGCAATTAGGCATGGACAACAATGCAGTCGTTGTCAGCAACACACTTATCCATGTAAAAGGCGATGGAGAACATAAGTAGAGAATATCAACAGAAGATTTTCAGAAAACAAAACTGTCACGAACAAAATTATGGAAGAACAGAAAGTGTGATTCAATATTATCATTGGAATGAAAGGGAAGCCATTTCCAATTGAACAGAATCGAAGGTGATAATGACAAATTATTTGTAATTGCTTTCAGAGCAGAGGGCACACTATTGAATTCAGGTCTTGAGAAATTTGAGACATTGGGTGGGAACCGTATCATTTTTGGATGGAACAGGTGAGTTTAGACCTGAGGTTTATGAAGCCGTTTCCTCAGATGATTGTGTAACATATCTCGATTTGTTGTAACCCAGTGATTAAAATCGATTACTTGATGAGGTTAAATAATGTAAATTTTCAGACAGAAAGAAAGTGAAATTAGGTGGAGATGATCTTTTCTCAACTTCTATTTTGGTAAGGTAGATAACATTGCTGGATTGGGGACTTTCACACTTTTCTTGATGACTCTAGCAATGCTGACAGATTCATCGATCGTCATGAGCTGGTTGATGTCATCCAGGATGCTGGGGAGCATGTTGCAGAGGAGGAACTTCATGAACTCATCAGGGAGTGGGACAAGAACACTGATGGTAAACTTGACTTTGATGATATGTTAAAATAAAAGAAAGTGATATTGTGTTGGTTTAGTATAGCGTATTTAAACTAAGTATGCTTTCAATCAAATATATTCCTCCCTTTACAGAATCGTCGAAGTTGTTTGAGAATGTCCAGTAAAAAAGCCAACATCCCTCAGCTACCCACTGTGATACAACAATTTAATGAACTGTGAGTCGTCGTCCTTCTGCGACCAACTACCGAGACGTCTGAAATACACCCAATGTTTGCAAAAAATTCAAAATCTGTTTGATAGGACTGGAGCTACATACAGAGAGCTTCATAGCTGCAATAGTTCTCTCTTTGTGAGGAAGAAGCAATCACATATGTATGAAATGCTCAGTGATTTTCCTCTCAGCCTGGAACGCTGCACAATTTATTCAAAACCATTTCCTAATAAAGATAATGCCAATATTTTCCAGCCACTTGTTGCATTTCACTTGGTGAATGACAGGGATTCTCTGGATATTTATTCTCTATTTCCAGCAGGCGACAATGTTAAATTGTATCACGAAAAAGCAGTTTACATATATTGGCAGCAAAACCATTCTCCTCATGTGGCACATCCTTCATGACAGAGGATATCTCAACAGTTGATAATAGTAGTGAAGTACTTTGAAAGGGTATGCAGCAATTCATGAAGAATACGTCATCAACAACCTGCACATAGCAAATTCTACATTAGTAGATAAGCCATTCCTGTGATATTCTGAGGAACAACTATTGGCCTCTCCTGCTCTTCTGTTAAATCATATCCCAGGATCCACAGATGACGGCTGTCATCAAAATGACAAATTACCTCAAAGTGCGACATTATCACTGCCATTCACTACACATTAATCAGCTGCTGTCAGTGTCAGATTGGAAACTTCACATTTGAATTCACACACAAGAATGCTTCACACTGAATCACAGCACAGTCTAGAGCACAACAAGCTGCAGTTGGTGACAGTTCACTGAAATGATTGTTATGAGTAAACCATTGTGCCATAAAACATAGAATCCCTGCATTGTAGAAACAGGCTCCTTCGTCCATCAAGTCTGCATCAACCCTCCAAAGAGCTTCCCTCACTCTACTCTACCCTTGTAACCCTGCATTTCCCATGGCTTGTTCATCTAGTCTACACTCCCCAAGATACCATGGGCATTTTAGCATGGCTTGTCTGCCTAACATGCACATCTTTAGACTGTGGGAAGTAACTGCAATAACCAGAGGAAAACCATGAAGACACATGGAGAATGTGCAAACTCCATGCAGACATTTGGCCAAGAGTGGAATTGAACCCAGCTCCCCATCTCTGTGAGGCAGCAGTGCTAACCACTGAGACACCGTGAAACCTGTAGTGTAGCATGGAACACATGCAGTAAATCAAGGAATAAGTCGTATAACAATACATTTATCACCATAATTCTGCACAATAAGCTGCTGTTGCTGTTGCTTAAAGAACTGTTATTAGTAAACCATTGTGCCATTATGTTTAATCGTAGAATACCTACAGTGGGGAAACAGGCGACTTATTTCATCCATTGCATACCAACCCTACAAAGACCATCCCTCACTCTTCTCTATCCTTGTAACCCTGCATTTCCCATGGTTAATTAATCTAATCTACCTTGCCCAGGATACCATGGGCAATTTAGCATGGCTTGTTCGCCTAACATGCACATCTTTGGCCTACACGAAGTAACTGGAGTAACCAAAGGAAACCCACGTACACACAGAGAAAACATGTAAACTCCACGCAGACAGTTGGCCAAGGGTGGAACTGAACTCAGCTCTATGTGAGGCAGCAGTGCTAACCACTGAGACGCTGTGCAGCCCTTAGTGTTATAGGCAAAAAGAGGTGGCAATTGCCTCATACAATTTAAAGTATGAAACACATACATGAAATCAAGGAGCAAGTAGTGTAACAATACATTCATCACCATTTACAAGATGCAAAACAGAAATTCACCAAGGTTCTATCAACAAAATGTCCTTATCCCATGACCACTACCACCTGGAAGGACAATGGCAGCAAGTACATGGGAACACCACCACCTGCACATTCCCCTCCAAGCCACTCACCATCCTGACTTGGAACTATACCTCCATTTTCAGCATGTCTTTGTGTCAAATACCTGGTGCTCCCTCCAAGCAGACATTGTGTGCCGACCTGCACTAAATGTAGGGCAGTGGCTGAAGACATTCAAACAAAACAGTCAGACGTTAATTGAAGGCACCTCCAGGTGATAGTACCTCGCTACATCTTTATCTACGTGCTGGACAGATACCAAGACCAGCCTGCCTGGACGAAAATTCTTACCTGGAGGCAGCCACTCACAGAATCTGGAAGTTGAACGGCGGAGGTGAAGAAATCTCATTGGGTGATGGAATCATGAAAATTCCAAAAGCATTTCTTGTGCTGAGTTTTCAATGAGGGCCTTCTTTCTTAATCTTACAGATTTCAGAGGCCTGTCATTTTAGTTCTACACCTGGCCATCTTTCGTACAAAAGAAAGATCTGTGATGCAAGGGAAGACAGGGAAAGCTGATGACAGAAGAGTCAGTCTTCAGGGTCCAAAGGAAATTGATTTGGTGCAAGAAAAAACAAATAAACCAAAATGTGCCGAGAGCAGGTGTGCTGCTGGCTCATCAAATAGGAATGAAAAGGAAAAAAAAGAGAGTACACTGCGAAATGGAATGAAATGCTTGAGTCCATACTGCTATAAAATGCCTAATTCGAAGATGAGGCACAGTTTGTAATCTTGGCCTTCCCTGCAAAAGTGCAACAGGCCAAGTTGACGTCAGCGTCAGGGCAGTTTGGAGCATTTAAATGAAACGTCAATGAAAGCTCAGAACATTTGTGTGAGCTGCGCTGAAGTGTTCAGCAAAATGGTCTTCCAGTCTGTGTGTTTGGTCTTCCCAAATTACAGGCGAGTCCAAATTGTGCTGGGTATTGTATTACTCTGTGATGTTAATTCTCTGATGATCCCTTCTCGCAGAGGTAAGAAAAATACTGGAGGTAAAATAGCTGTTCTACTTTCTAGACTGCAGTAAGGCGGACTGCAATGTTAACTATTAACTTTTTTCTTTATTTTTCTGTTTGCTTATGTGAAGGTAATGCTTCATGTTTTAACTCTTTTTCTCTGGCTAACTTGTACTTCAGTTTTTTGGACCTGGGTACATTTGTACCTGAAATGGGGCCATCTATGACAACATTATACATTTTTCACTGTACTCCTGTAATGCAACCACACACGATAGTAGAATCTAAAACTAAATCTAACGTAATTCACATCTTCACAAATGAGTACATAATAATTCGCTTCACTTCACTTATAATTGATGTCATGGGTTTCCCGGAAGCTCGTCTAATCTCAGATTCCACCAGTGCTGAATAACACTCACATTGAGTTTAAGCATTAGCGTTTTCTCTTCTTTTCAAACATCATTTCATTCCCAATGTTCATGGTTAACAATCGGCAGATCTAAGTTTAGAGTGTCCTCTTACTTTAGGTAGTGGCACCATTGACTATGAAAGGTTTCAAGTGATGACGGGGAGGCAGATGAGAGAAGAAGTGAAAGGAAAGTCTGACAAAGACATCGCAGAATTCTTTCGTGTAATTGATGGGTGAGTTTGAGGTTCTACATGACTGATATAAACATGAGAGCGCAGCAATTCTATTTTGAGTTTGTTGATTCTCGTTGAATGTATTGAAAAAGAGACAACTTTCTTAAAGATCAGCAAAGCAATCAGAAAAACATCCCTGCTTCAAGGAAATGTAGGGTACGGGGCCAATTAGCTCAGTTGCCTGGTTAGCTGGTTTGCAAGGGAGAGCATAAACAATAGTGTGGGTTTAATTCCTACACCACCTCAGGTTACCGTGAATGACTCCCCTCAACACTCACCTCAGTCACAGTGACCCTCTGGTCGAAGTCACCACCAATCATCTCTCTCTCATGAAATAGCAGCCACCTGATATGTTGACACAAAGGTGAATTTACCTTTTGGTTCATGTAAATAAACCTTTGCAGCAAACATGTATATCAATTATACAAAATACTTCAGAAGCTGAAAATATGAAATAATAATGAGAATCATTAATGTCACTCGCTTTAACACCATCTATCCAGAGAAGTGAAAAAGAGTCTGTGTTTTCAGCTCAATATAACTTCTTCATATCCAAAGTGAGGTAGAAGTGTTGAAACATTTGTTCCTAGAACACTTCTAGCGGGACTCGCAACTGGCAAACATGTGTTGAAATTTGTTTCATTTACATTGCATGTGACATGGTGCACCTTTCATGATTTCATACGAAAAGATATAAGAGTTGCCTGGAGACACTTCTTTGAGGATTTACCAGGTTGAGACTAAAAATCCTCAGCTTCACACATCAGGAAAGTATTAACAGTTGAGACTATTTTCCCTTCAACAAAAAAGTCTAAAGGGTGATCCGTAGATAGTTGCAATACTCACAGATGTTTTGAAAATGTGGATAGACAGCATGTTTTCACTTCAGGGAGATAGTAGCATAATGGAAATGTCCCAGACGAGTGAGCCAGTGGATCCTGCTGATGCTCCAAGAACAAACTTTCAAATCTCATCCGGTGAGCTAGTGAAATAGAAAACTCAATCAATACATCTGCAGCATAAAACTGATGTCGTTGATGATAGTGAAAAGTCTGAGAGGTTGTTGTGAAAACCTATGTGGTTCACTTGTCTCCTTCAAGGAAGACAATCTGCCATCCTTACCTTGCTGGCCTGAATATATATCCAGACCAGTGGAACGCTGTCTGATTTGTAACTGCACTCTGAAATTACTGAACAAACAACTCCATTCAAGTGCAATTAGGCATGGACAACAATGCAGTCCTTGTCAGCAACACACTTATCCATGTAAAACGCGATGGAGAACATAAGTAGAGAATATCAACAGAAGATTTTCAGAAAACAAAACTGTCACGAAAAAAATTGTGGAAGAACAGAAAGTGTGATTCATTATTATCATTGGAATGAAAGGGAAGCCATTTCCATTTGAACACAATCGAAGGTGATAATGACAAATCATTTGTAATTGCTTTCAGAGCAGAGGGCACACTATTGAATTCAGGTCTTGAGAAATTTGAGACATTGTGTGCGAACTGTATCATTTTTGGATGAACCAGGTGAGTTCAGATGTGAGGTTTATGAAGCTTTTTCCTCGTATGTTCGTGCATGATGTCTAGATTTGTTGTACGCCTGTGATTAAATTGGATTACTTGATGAGATTAAATAATGTAAACTTCCAGACAGAAAGAAAGTGAAATTAGATGGATATGATCTTTTCTCAACTTCTATTTTGGTAAGGTAGATAACATTGCTGGATTGGGGACATTCATACTTTTCTTGATGACTCTAGCCATGCTGACGGTTTCATCGATTGTTCTGAGCTGCATATTGCCATCATGGTTGCTGGGGAGCGTGTTGTAGAGGAGGAAGCACATGAACTCATCAGGGAGTGGGACAAGAACAGTGATGGCAAACATGACTTTGATGGTATGTGCTAATTTTTAAAAATTAGCGATATTGTGTGGGATTATTATTGAGTATTTAAACTGTGTCTGCTTTAAATCAAATGTCTTCCACCCTTTACAGAATGGTCGAAGTTGTTGAAGAATGTCCAGTAAAACAGCCAACATCCCTCAGCAACCCACTGTGATACAACAATTTCATGACCTGTGTGTCGTCACCCTTCTCCGAATCACTGCCGAGACATCTGAAATACACACAATGATTGCAAAGAATTCAAAATCTGATTGACAGGACTGGAGGTACATATATAGCAAAGAGCTTCATAGCTGCTGTAGTTCTCTCTTTGTGAGGAAGAAGCAATCGCATATGTATGAAACGCTCAGTGATTTTTCTCTCAGCCTGGAACGCTGCACAATTTATTCAAAACCATTTCCTAATAAAGTTAATGCCAATTTTTTCCACCCAGTTGTTGCATTTCACTTGTGATAGACAGGGATTCTCTGGATATTTACCCTCTATTTCCAGCAGGCAACAATATTAAATGAGAAAGTGAAAAAGCAGTTTATATATTTTGGCAGCAAAACCATTTTCTTGACATGGCACATCTTTCAAGAACACAGCATGTCTCGATAGTCATATAAATAGAGAAGTATTTTCAAAGGGTATTCAACACTTCATGAAGAATACTTCGTCAACAACCTGCACACAGCAAATTCTACATTCGTAGATAAGCCACTTTTGTGATATTATGAAGAATAAATATTGGCCTCTCCAGCTCTCCTTTCAAATCATACCCCAGGATCCACAGATGACGGCTGTCATCCAAATGACAAATTATCTTAAAGTGCAACATTATCACTGCCATTCACTGCACATTAATCAGCTGCTGTCAGTGTCAGATTGGAAACTACAAATTTGAATTCACACACAAGAATGCTTCACACTGAATCACAGCACAGTCTATAGCACAACAAGCTGCACTTGGTGACAGTTCACTGAAATGATTGTTATGAGTAAACCATTGCACCATTACATTTTATCATAGAATCCTTACATTGTGGAAACAGTCTACTTAGTCCATCAAGTCCACACCAACCCTCCAAAGAGCATCCCTCACCCTCCTCTATCCTTGTAACCATGCATCTCCCATGGCTTATTCATCTAGTCTACCCTCCCCAAGATACCATGGGCAATTAAGCATGGTTTGTTCACTAACAGGCTCATCTTTGGTCTACGGGAAGGAAATGCAGTAGCCAGAGCAAACCCATGTACACGCAGGGAGAATGTGCAAATTCCACGCAGACAGTTGGCCAAGGGTGGAATTGCACCCAGCTCTCTGTCACTGTGAGGAAGCAGTACCAACCACTGATCCACTCTGCAACAGTTAGTGTTATAGACAACATGAGATGGCAATTGCCTCACACAATTTCAAGTATGAGACACAAAAATGAAATCAAGGATCAAGTAGTGCAACAATACATTCAGCACCATTTACAAGATGCAACACAGAAATTCACCAAGGTTCTGGCGAAAAAATATGCTTATCCCATGAACATTACCACCTGGAAGTAGAACGGCAGCAAGTACATGGGAACACCACCACCTGCACATTCCCCTCCATGACACTCACCATCCTGACTTGGAATTAGATCTCCAAATTCACCATGACTTTGTTTCACATACCCGGTACTCCCGCCATGCAGACATTGTGAGCTGACTTGCACTAATTGGATGGCAGTGGCTCAAGATATTCAACCAAAACAGTCACACGTGAATCGTAGGCACGTCCAGGTGATCGTACCTTGCGATATATTTATCTACGTGCTGGACAGATATCAAAACCAGACTGCTTGGAGGAAATTTCTTATCTCGAGGCAGGCACTCACAGAATCTGGAAGTTGGCACGGGGAGGTGAAGAAGTCTCACAGGGTGATGGAATCATGAAAATTCCAAACGCATTTCCTGTGCTGGGCTTTCAATGGGGTCCTTCATTCTTTCATCTTGCAGATTTCAGAGGCCTGACATTTTAGTTCTCCACCCGGCCATCTTTCGTGCAAAAGAAAGATCTGTGATGCAATGGAAGACAGGCAAAATTGATGACAGAAGAGTCGGTCTTCTGGGGCCAAAGCAAATTGATTTGGGGCAAGAAAGCAAACAAATAAACCAAAATGTGCCTGAAGCAGGTGTGCACCTTCACTGAACAAGCATTCAAAACGAAAGATTTGGAAACAAAATGGAGCACTCTGTGAAATGGAATGAACAGTTGGAACCCATGCAGCTATAAAATGCCTTATTGAAAGACAAGGCACAGTTTGTTACCTTGACCTTCCTTGGAACAGTGCAGCAGGCCAAGTCAATGTCAGACAGAGAGCATCATGGGCAATTTAAGTGACACGTCAAAGAAAGCACAGGGACATTCTTACCAGCTGCGTTGAAGTGTTCGGCAAAATGGTCTTCCAGTTTGTGCGTTTGATCGTTCCAATGTACAGCAGAATCCAAATTGTGTTGTGTCTAATTTTACTCTGTGAAGTTATTTCTTCGACGATTCCTTCTGGAGCAGATAAGAAAAATACTGGAGGTTAAAAAGCTGTTCTACTTTCTAGACTAAATTAAGAAGATCTGTAATGTTAACTATGACCTTTATTCTTTATTTTTCTACTTGCTATCTGAAGGTAATGCTTAACTTTTTAACTCTTTTTCAGTTACTAATTTGTACTTACATTTTTTGGGCACAACTACGTTTGATCCAGAAATGGGACACGCATGGCAATGTTGTACATTTTCACTGTACTCTTGTAATACTGTACTTGAGTACACATGATAAAAAAATTCTAAATCTAATTGTAAATTATTTCATATCTTCACGATTTAGTACGCAACAGTTTTCTCCATTTCACGTTTGACTGATATCTTGGGTGTCCCAAAGATAGTCAAATCTCAGATTGCAATTGGTCTCAAAAAGGGTAACATGCAGCTAAAACATTTGCAGTTTCTCTTCAAAAATTGTTTGGTTCACAAATATTCATGTTTAACAATGGACAGAGCTTACAACTGAGTGTGGTCTTAGGTCGCGGCACCATTGATTTTGAAGAGTTCTTGGTGACGTTGGCGAGGCAGATGAGAGAAGAAGTGAAAGGAAAGTCTGACAAAGACATCGCAGAATTCTTTCGTGTATTTGATAGGTGAGTTTGAGATTCTACATGACTGATATAAACATGATAGCGCAGCAATTCTATTTTGAGTTTGTTGATTCTCCATTGTATGTATTGAAAAAGTGACAAGTTCCGAAAAGATCAGCAAAGCAATCAGAAAAACATCCCTGCTTCAAGGAAATGTAGGGTACGGGGCCGACTAGCTAAGTTGCCTGTTTAGCTACTTTGCAAGGGAGAGCATAAACAATAGTGTGGGTTTAATTCCTACACCACCTCAGGTTACCGTGAATGACTCCCCTCAACACTCAACTCAGTCACAGTGACCCTCTGGTCGAAGTCACCACCAATCATCTCTCTCTAATGAAGTAGCAGCCACCTGATATGTTGACACAAAGATGATTTTGCCTTTTGGTTCATGTAAATAAACCATTGTAGCAAATAAGTATATCAATTATACAAAATACTTCAGAAGCTGAAAATATGAAATAATAATGAGAATCATTAATGTCACTCGCTTTAACACCATCTATCTAGAGAAGTGAAAAAGAGTCTGTGTTTTCAGCTCAATATAACTTTGTCATATCCAAAGTGAGGTAGAAGTGTGGAAACATTTGTTCCTAGAACATTTCTAGCGGGACTCGCAACTGGCAAACATGTGTTGAAATTTGTTTCATTTACATTGCATGTGACATGGTGCACCTTTCATGATCTTATACGAAAAGATATAAGAGTCGCCTGGAGACACTTCTTTGAGGATTTACCAGGTTGAGGCTAAAAATCCTCAGCTTCACACAGCAGGAAAGTATTAACAGTTGAGAGTATTTTTCCTTCAACAAAGAAGTCTAAACAGTGATCCATAGATAGTTGCAATACTCACAGATGTTTTGAAAATGTGGATAGACAGCATGTTTTCACTTCAGGGAGACAGTAGCATAATGGAAATGTCCCAGACGAGTGAGCCAGTGGATCCTGCTGATGCTCCAAGAACAAACTTTCAAATCTCATCCGGTGAGCTAGTGAAATAGAAAACTCAATCAATACATCTGCAGCATAAAACTGATGTCGTTGATGATAGTGAAAAGTCTGAGAGGTTGTTGTGAAAACCTATGTGGTTCACTTGTCTCCTTCAAGGAAGACAATCTGCCATCCTTACCTTGCTGGCCTGAATATATATCCAGACCAGTGGAACGCTGTCTGATTTGTAACTGCACTCTGAAATTACTGAACAAGCAACCCCATTCAAGTGCAATTAGGCATGGACAACAATGCAGTCGTTGTCAGCAACACACTTATCCACGTAAAACGCGATGGAGAACATAAGTAGAGAATATCAACAGAAGATTTTCAGAAAACAAAACTGTCACGAACAAAATTGTGGAAGAGCACAAAGTGTGATTCAATATTATCATTGGAATGAAAGGGAAGCCATTACCAATTGAACTTAATTCAAGGTGATAATGACAAATTATTTGTAATTGCTTTCAGAGCAGAGGGCACACTATTGAATTCAGGTCTTGAGAAATTTGAGACATTGTGTGCGAACTGTATCATTTTTGGATGAAACAGGTGAGTTCAAATGTGAGGTTTATGAAGCTATTTCCACATGTGTTCGTGCATGACATCTAGATTTGTTATAAGCCAGTTTTTAAATTGGATTACCTGATGAGATTAAATAATGTAAACTTCCAGACAGAAAGAAAGTGAAATTAGATGGATATGATCTTTTCTCAACTTCTATTTTGGTAAGGCAGATAACATTGCTGGATTGGGGACTTTCATACTTTTCTTGATGACTCTAGCCATGCTGACGGCTTCATCGATTGTTCTGAGCTGCATATTGCCATCATGGCTGCTGGGGAGCATGTTACAGAGGAGGAAGTTCATGAACTCATCAGGGAGTGGGACAAGAACACTGATGGCAAACTTGACTTGGATGGTATGTGCAAATGTTTAAAAATTAGCGATATTGTGTGGGTTTATTACTGAGTATTTAAACTATGTCTGCTTTCAATCAAATGTCTTCCACCCTTTACAGAATGGTCGAAGTTGTTGAAGAATGACCAGTAAAACAGCCAACATCCCTCAGCAACCCACTGTGATACAACAATTTCATGACCTGTGTGTCGTCACCCTTCTCCGATCAACTGCCTAGACATCTGAAATACACTCAATGATTGCAAAGAATTCAAAATCTGATTGACAGGACTGGAGGTACATATATAGCAAAGAACTTCATAGCTGCTGTAATTCTCTCTTTGTGAGGAAGAAGCAATCGCATATGTATGAAACGCTCAGTGATTTTCCTCTCAGCCTGGAACGCTGCACAATTTATTCAAAACCATTTCCTAATAAAGTTAATGCCAATTTTTTCCACCCAGTTGTTGCGTTTCACTTGTGAGTGACAGGGATTCTCTGGATATTTATCCTCTATTTCCAGCAGGCAACAAAATCAAATGAGAAAGTGAAAAAGCAGTTTCTATATATTGGCAGCAAAAACATTTTCTTGACATGGCACATCTCTAATGAACACAGCATATCTCGATAGTCATATAAATAGTGAAGTATTTTCAAAGGGTATTCAACACTTCATGAAGAATACTTCGTCAACAACCTGCACACAGCAAATTCTACATTCGTAGATAAGCCACTTTTGTGATATTATGAAGAATAAATATTGGCCTCTCCAGCTCTCCTTTCAAATCATACCCCAGGATCCACAGATGACGGCTGTCATCCAAATGACAAATTATCTTAAAGTGCAACATTATCACTGCCATTCACTGCACATTAATCAGCTGCTGTCAGTGTCAGATTGGAAACTACAAATTTGAATTCACACACAAGAATGCTTCACACTGAATCACAGCACAGTCTATAGCACAACAAGCTGCACTTGGTGACAGTTCACTGAAATGATTGTTATGAGTAAACCATTGCACCATTACATTTTATCATAGAATCCTTACATTGTGGAAACAGTCTACTTAGTCCATCAAGTCCACACCAACCCTCCAAAGAGCATCCCTCACCCTCCTCTATCCTTGTAACCATGCATCTCCCATGGCTTATTCATCTAGTCTACCCTCCCCAAGATACCATGGGCAATTAAGCATGGTTTGTTCACTAACAGGCTCATCTTTGGTCTACGGGAAGAAAATGCAGTAGCCAGAGTAAACCCATGAGCACGAAGGGAGAATGTGCAAATTCCACGCAGACAGTTGGCCAAGGGTGGAATTGCACCCAGCTCTCTGTCACTGTGAGGAAGCAGTATCAACCACTGATCCACTGTGCAACAGTTAGTGTTATAGACAAAATGAGATGGCAATTGCCTCACACAATTTCAAGTATGAGACACAAAAATGAAATCAAGGATCAAGTAGTGCAACAATACATTCAGCACCATTTACAAGATGCAACACAGAAATTCACCAAGGTTCTGGCGAAAAAATATGCTTATCCCATGAACATTACCACCTGGAAGTAGAACGGCAGCAAGTACATGGGAACACCACCACCTGCACATTCCCCTCCATGACACTCACCATCCTGACTTGGAATTAGTACTCCAAATTCACCATGACTTTGTTTCACATACCCGGTACTCCCGCCATGCAGACATTGTGAGCTGACTTGCACTAAATGGATGGCAGTGGCTCAAGATATTCAACCAAAACAGTCACACGTGAATCGTAGGCGCGTCCAGGAGATCGTACCTTGCTATATATTTATCTACGTGCTGGGCAGATATCAAGACCAGACTGCTTGGAGGAAATTTCTTATCTCGAGGCAGGCACTCACAGAATCTGGAAGTTGGCACGGGGAGGTGAAGAAGTCTCACAGGGTGATGGAATCATGAAAATTCCAAACGCATTTTCTTTGCTGGGCTTTCAATGGGGGCCTTCATTCTTTCATCTTGCAGATTTCAGAGGCCTGTCATTTTAGTTCTCCACCCGGCCATCTTTCGTGCAAAAGAAAGATCTGTGATGCAATGGAAGACAGGCAAAATTGATGACAGAAGAGTCGGTCTTCTGGGGCCAAAGCAAATTGATTTGGGGCAAGAAATCAAACAAATAAACCAAAATGTGCCTGAAGCAGGTGTGCACCTTTACTGAACAAGCATTCAAAACGAAAGATTTGGAAACAAAATGAAGCACTCTGTGAAATGGAATGAACAGTTGGAACCCATGCAGCTATAAAATGCCTTATTGAAAGACAAGGCACAGTTTGTTACCTTGACCTTCCTTGGAACAGTGCAGCAGGCCAAGTCAATGTCAGCCAGAGAGCATCATGGGCAATTAAAATGACAAATCAAAGAAAGCACAGGGACATTCTTACCAGCTGCGTTGAAGTGCTCGGCAAAATGGTCTTCCAGTTTGTGTGTTTGATCGTTCCAATGTACAGCAGAATCCAAATTGTGTTGTGTCTAATTTTACTCTGTGAAGTTATTTCTTCGACGATTCCTTCTGGAGCAGATAAGAAAATTACAGGAGGTAAAAAAGCTGTTCTACTTTCTAGACTAAATTAAGAAGATCTGTAATGTTAACTATGACCTTTATTCTTTATTTTTCTACTTGCTATCTGAAGGTAATGCTTAACTTTTTAACTCTTTTTCAGTTACTAATTTGTACCTACATTTTTTGGGCGCAACTACCTTTGATCCAGAAATGCGACATGTGTTGCAATGTTGTACATTTTCACTGTACGCCTGTAATACTGTACTTGAGTACACATGATAAAAAAGATTCTAAATCTAGTTGTAAATTATTTCATATCTTCACGACTTAGTACACAACAGTTTTCTCCTTTACATGTTTGACTAATATCTTGGGTGTCCCAAAGATTGTCAAATCTCAGATTGCAATTGGTCTCAAAAGGAGTAACATGCAGCTTAAACATTAGCAGTTTCTCTTCAAATATCGTTGGGTTCACAAATATTCATGCTTAGCAATGGACAGAGCTTACAACTGAGTGTGGTCTTAGGTAGCGGCACCATTGATTTTGACGAATTCTTGGTGACGATGGCGAGGCAGAGGAGAGAAGAAGTGAAAGGAAAGTCTGACAAAGACATTGCAGAATTCTTTCGTGTATTGGATGGGTGAGTTTAACCTTCTCCATGACTGGTATAAACATGATCGCGCAGCAATTCTATTTTGAGTTTGTTGATTCTCCGTTGTATGTATTGAAAAAGAAACAAGTTTCTAAAAGATCAGCAAAGCAATCAGAAAAACATCCCTGCTTCAAGGAAATGTAGGGTACGGGGCCAATTAGCTAAGTTGCCTGTTTAGCTACTTTGCAAGGGAGAGCATAAACAATAGTGTGGGTTTAATTCCTACACCACCTCAGGTGACCGTGTACGACTCCCCTCAACACTCACCTCAGTCACAGTGACCCTCTGGTCGAAGTCACCACCAATCATCTCTCTCGAATGAAATAGCAGCCACCTGATCTGTTGACACAAAGGTGATTTTGCCTTTTGGTTCATGTAAATAAACCATTGTAGCAAACATGTATATCAATTATGCAAAATACTTCAGAAGCTGAAAATACGAAATAATAATGAGAATCATTGATGTCACTCGCTTTAACACCAAATATCTAGAGAAGAAAAAAAGAATCTGTGTTTTCACCTCAATATCACTTCTTCATATCCAAAGTGAGGTAGAAGTGTGGAAATATTTGTTCCTAGAACATTTCCAGCGGGACTCGCAACTGGCAAAAATGTATTGAAATTTGTTTCATTTACATTGCATGTGACATGGTGCACCTTTCATGATCTTATACGAAAAGATATAAGAGTCGCCTGGAGACACTTCTTTGAGGATTTACCAGGTTGAGGCTAAAAATCCTCAGCTTCACACAGCAGGAAAGTATGAACAGTTGAGAGTATTTTTCCTTCAACAAAGAAGACTAAACGGTGATCCATAGATAGTTGCAATACTCACAGATGTTTTGAAAATGTGGACAGACAGCATGTTTTCACTTCAGGGAGATAGTAGCATAATAGAAATGTCCCAGACGAGTGAGCCAGTGGATCCTGCTGATGCTCCAAGAACAAACTTTCAAATCTCATCCGGTGAGCTAGTGAAATAGAAAACTCAATCAATACATCTGCAGCATAAAACTGATGTCGTTGATGATAGTGAAAAGTCTGAGAGGTTGTTGTGAAAACCTATGTGGTTCACTTGTCTCCTTCAAGGAAGACAATCTGCCATCCTTATCTTGCTGGCCTGAATATATATCCAGACCAGTGGAACGCTGTCTGATTTGTAACTGCACTCTGAAATTACTGAACAAACAACTCCATTCAAGTCAAATTAGGCATGGACAACAATGCAGTCGTTGTCAGCAACACACTTATCCATGTAAAACGCGATGGGGAACATAAGTAGAGAATATCAACAGAAGATTTTCAGAAAACAAAACTGTCACGAACAAAATTGTGGAAGAGCACAAAGTGTGATTCAATATTATCATTGGAATGAAAGGGAAGCCATTACCAATTGAACATAATTCAAGGTGATAATGACAAATTATTTGTAATTGCTTTCAGAGCAGAGGGCACACTATTGAATTCAGGTCTTGAGAAATTTGAGACATTGTGTGCGAACTGTATCATTTTTGGATGAAACAGGTGAGTTCAAATGTGAGGTTTATGAAGCTATTTCCACATGTGTTCGTGCATGACATCTAGATTTGTTATAAGCCAGTTTTTAAATTGGATTACCTGATGAGATTAAATAATGTAAACTTCCAGACAGAAAGAAAGTGAAATTAGATGGATATGATCTTTTCTCAACTTCTATTTTGGTAAGGTAGATAACATTGCTGGATTGGGGACTTTCATACTTTTCTTGATGACTCTAGCCATGCTGACGGCTTCATCGATTGTTCTGAGCTGCATATTGCCATCATGGCTGCTGGGGAGCATGTTACAGAGGAGGAAGTTCATGAACTCATCAGGGAGTGGGACAAGAACACTGATGGCAAACTTGACTTGGATGGTATGTGCAAATGTTTAAAAATTAGCGATATTGTGTGGGTTTATTACTGAGTATTTAAACTATGTCTGCTTTCAATCAAATGTCTTCCACCCTTTACAGAATGGTCGAAGTTGTTGAAGAATGACCAAAAAAACAGCCAACATCCCTCAGCAACCCACTGTGATACAACAATTTCATGACCTGTGTGTCGTCACCCTTCTCCGATCAACTGCCTAGACATCTGAAATACACTCAATGATTGCAAAGAATTCAAAATCTGATTGACAGGACTGGAGGTACATATATAGCAAAGAGCTTCATAGCTGCTGTAATTCTCTCTTTGTGAGGAAGAAGCAATCGCATATGTATGAAACGCTCAGTGATTTTCCTCTCAGCCTGGAACGCTGCACAATTTATTCAAAACCATTTCCTAATAAAGTTAATGCCAATTTTTTCCACCCAGTTGTTGCGTTTCACTTGTGAGTGACAGGGATTCTCTGGATATTTATCCTCTATTTCCAGCAGGCAACAAAATCAAATGAGAAAGTGAAAAAGCAGTTTCTATATATTGGCAGCAAAAACATTTTCTTGACATGGCACATCTCTAATGAACACAGCATATCTCGATAGTCATATAAATAGTGAAGTATTTTCAAAGGGTATTCAACACTTCATGAAGAATACTTCGTCAACAACCTGCACACAGCAAATTCTACATTCGTAGATAAGCCACTTTTGTGATATTATGAAGAATAAATATTGGCCTCTCCAGCTCGCCTTTCAAATCATATCCCAGGATCCACAGATGACGGCTGTCATCCAAATGACAAATTATCTTAAAGTGCAACATTATCACTGCCATTCACTGCACATTAATCAGCTGCTGTCAGTGTCAGATTGGAAACTACAAATTTGAATTCACACACACGAATGCTTCACACTGAATCACAGCACAGTCTATAGCACAACAAGCTGCACTTGGTGACAGTTCACTGAAATGATTGTTATGAGTAAACCATTGCACCATTACATTTTATCATAGAATCCTTACATTGTGGAAACAGTCTACTTAGTCCATCAAGTCCACACCAACCCTCCAAAGAGCATCCCTCACCCTCCTCTATCCTTGTAACCATGCATCTCCCATGGCTTATTCATCTAGTCTACCATCCCCAAGATACCATGGGCAATTAAGCATGGTTTGTTCACTAACAGGCTCATCTTTGGTCTACGGGAAGGAAATGCAGTAGCCAGAGCAAACCCATGTACACGCAGGGAGAATGTGCAAATTCCACGCAGACAGTTGGCCAAGGGTGGAATTGCACCCAGCTCTCTGTCACTGTGAGGAAGCAGTACCAACCACTGATCCACTCTGCAACAGTTAGTGTTATAGACAAAATGAGATGGCAATTGCCTCACACAATTTCAAGTATGAGACACAAAAATGAAATCAAGGATCAAGTAGTGCAACAATACATTCAGCACCATTTACAAGATGCAACACAGAAATTCACCAAGGTTCTGGCGAAAAAATATGCTTATCCCATGAACATTACCACCTGGAAGTAGAACGGCAGCAAGTACATGGGAACACCACCACCTGCACATTCCCCTCCATGACACTCACCATCCTGACTTGGAATTAGATCTCCAAATTCACCACGACTTTGTTTCACATACCCGGTACTCCCGCCATGCAGACATTGTGAGCTGACTTGCACTAATTGGATGGCAGTGGCTCAAGATATTCAACCAAAACAGTCACACGTGAATCGTAGGCACGTCCAGGTGATCGTACCTTGCTATATATTTATCTACGTGCTGGACAGATGTCAAAACCAGACTGCTTGGAGGAAATTTCTTATCTCGAGGCAGGCACTCACAGAATCTGGAAGTTGGCACGGGGAGGTGAAGAAGTCTCACAGGGTGATGGAATCATGAAAATTCCAAACGCATTTCCTGTGCTGGGCTTTCAATGGGGTCCTTCATTCTTTCATCTTGCAGATTTCAGAGGCCTGACATTTTAGTTCTCCACCCGGCCATCTTTCGTGCAAAAGAAAGATCTGTGATGCAATGGAAGACAGGCAAAATTGATGACAGAAGAGTCGGTCTTCTGGGGCCAAAGCAAATTGATTTGGGGCAAGAAAGCAAACAAATAAACCAAAATGTGCCTGAAGCAGGTGTGCACCTTTACTGAAAAAACATTCAGAAGGAAAGATTTGGAAACAAAATGGAGCACTCTGTGAAGTGGAATGAACAGTTGGAACCCATGCAGCTATAAAATGCCTTATTGAAAGACTTGGCACAGTTTGTTACCTTGGCCTTCCTTGGAACAGTGCAGCAGGCCAAGTCAACGTCAGCCAGAGAGCATCATGGGCAATTTAAGTGACACGTCAAAGAAAGCACAGGGACATTCTTACCAGCTGCGTTGAAGTGTTCGGCAAAATGGTCTTCCAGTTTGTGCGTTTGATCGTTCCAATGTACAGCAGAATCCAAATTGTGTTGTGTCTAATTTTACTCTGTGAAGTTATTTCTTCGACGATTCCTTCTGGAGCAGATAAGAAAAATACTGGAGGTTAAAAAGCTGTTCTACTTTCTAGACTAAATTAAGAAGATCTGTAATGTTAACTATGACCTTTATTCTTTATTTTTCTACTTGCTATCTGAAGGTAATGCTTAACTTTTTAACTCTTTTTCAGTTACTAATTTGTACCTACATTTTTTGGGCACAACTACGTTTGATCCAGAAATGGGACACGCATGGCAATGTTGTACATTTTCACTGTACTCTTGTAATACTGTACTTGAGTACACATGATAAAAAAATTCTAAATCTAATTGTAAATTATTTCATATCTTCACGATTTAGTACGCAACAGTTTTCTCCATTTCACGTTTGACTGATATCTTGGGTGTCCCAAAGATAGTCAAATCTCAGATTGCAATTGGTCTCAAAAAGGGTAACATGCAGCTAAAACATTTGCAGTTTCTCTTCAAAAATTGTTTGGTTCACAAATATTCATGTTTAACAATGGACAGAGCTTACAACTGAGTGTGGTCTTAGGTCGCGGCACCATTGATTTTGAAGAGTTCTTGGTGACGTTGGCGAGGCAGATGAGAGAAGAAGTGAAAGGAAAGTCTGACAAAGACATCGCAGAATTCTTTCGTGTATTTGATAGGTGAGTTTGAGATTCTACATGACTGATATAAACATGATAGCGCAGCAATTCTATTTTGAGTTTGTTGATTCTCCATTGTATGTATTGAAAAAGTGACAAGTTCCGAAAAGATCAGCAAAGCAATCAGAAAAACATCCCTGCTTCAAGGAAATGTAGGGTACGGGGCCGACTAGCTAAGTTGCCTGTTTAGCTACTTTGCAAGGGAGAGCATAAACAATAGTGTGGGTTTAATTCCTACACCACCTCAGGTTACCATGAATGACTCCCCTCAACACTCAACTCAGTCACAGTGACCCTCTGGTCGAAGTCACCACCAATCATCTCTCTCTAATGAAGTAGCAGCCACCTGATATGTTGACACAAAGGTGATTTTGCCTTTTGGTTCATGTAAATAAACCATTGTAGCAAATAAGTATATCAATTATACAAAATACTTCAGAAGCTGAAAAGATGAAATAATAATGAGAATCATTAATGTCACTCGCTTTAACACCATCTATCTAGAGAAGTGAAAAAGAGTCTGTGTTTTCAGCTCAATATAACTTCGTCATATCCAAAGTGAGGTAGAAGTGTGGAAACATTTGTTCCTAGAACATTTCTAGCGGGACTCGCAACTGGCAAACATGTGTTGAAATTTGTTTCATTTACATTGCATGTGACATGGTGCACCTTTCATGATCTTATACGAAAAGATATAAGAGTCGCCTGGAGACAGTTCTTTGAGGATTTACCAGGTTGAGGCTAAAAATCCTCAGCTTCACACAGCAGGAAAGTATTAACAGTTGAGAGTATTTTTCCTTCAACAAAGAAGACGAAACGGTGATCCATAGATAGTTGCAATACTCACAGATGTTTTGAAAATGTGGATAGACAGCATGTTTTCACTTCAGGGAGATAGTAGCATAATGGAAATGTCCCAGACGAGTGAGCCAGTGGATCCTGCTGATGCTCCAAGAACAAACTTTCAAATCTCATCCGGTGAGCTAGTGAAATAGAAAACTCAATCAATACATCTGCAGCATAAAACTGATGTCGTTGATGATAGTGAAAAGTCTGAGAGGTTGTTGTGAAAACCTATGTGGTTCACTTGTCTCCTTCAAGGAAGACAATCTGCCATCCTTACCTTGCTGGCCTGAATATATATCCAGACCAGTGGAACACTGTCTGATTTGTAACTGCACTCTGAAATTACTGAACAAGCAACTCCATTCAAGTGCAATTAGGCATGGACAACAATGCAGTCGTTGTCAGCAACACACTTATCCACGTAAAACGCGATGGAGAACATAAGTAGAGAATATCAACAGAAGATTTTCAGAAAACAAAACTGTCACGAACAAAATTGTGGAAGAGCACAAAGTGTGATTCAATATTATCATTGGAATGAAAGGGAAGCCATTACCAATTGAACTTAATTCAAGGTGATAATGTCAAATTATTTGTAATTGCTTTCAGAGCAGAGGGCACACTATTGAATTCAGGTCTTGAGAAATTTGAGACATTGTGTGCGAACTGTATCATTTTTGGATGAAAAAGGTGAGTTCAAGTGTGAGGTTTATGAAGCTATTTCCACATGTGTTCGTGCATGACATCTAGATTTGTTATAAGCCAGTTTTTAAATTGGATTACCTGATGAGATTAAATAATGTAAACTTCCAGACAGAAAGAAAGTGAAATTAGATGGATATGATCTTTTCTCAACTTCTATTTTGGTAAGGTAGATAACATTGCTGGATTGGGGACTTTCATACTTTTCTTGATGACTCTAGCCATGCTGACGGCTTCATCGATTGTTCTGAGCTGCATATTGCCATCATGGCTGCTGGGGAGCATGTTACAGAGGAGGAAGCTCATGAACTCATCAGGGAGTGGGACAAGAACACTGATGGCAAACTTGACTTGGATGGTATGTGCAAATGTTTAAAAATTAGCGATATTGTGTGGGTTTATTACTGAGTATTTAAACTATGTCTGCTTTCAATCAAATGTCTTCCACCCTTTACAGAATGGTCAAAGTTGTTGAAGAATGACCAGTAAAACAGCCAACATCCCTCAGCAACCCACTGTGATACAACAATTTCATGACCTGTGTGTCGTCACCCTTCTCCGATCAACTGCCTAGACATCTGAAATACACTCAATGATTGCAAAGAATTCAAAATCTGATTGACAGGACTGGAGGTACATATATAGCAAAGAGCTTCATAGTTGCTGTAATTCTCTCTTTGTGAGGAAGAAGCAATCGCATATGTATGAAACGCTCAGTGATTTTCCTCTCAGCCTGGAACGCTGCACAATTTATTCAAAACCATTTCCTAATAAAGTTAATGCCAATTTTTTCCACCCAGTTGTTGCGTTTCACTTGTGAGTGACAGGGATTCTCTGGATATTTATCCTCTATTTCCAGCAGGCAACAAAATCAAATGAGAAAGTGAAAAAGCAGTTTCTATATATTGGCAGCAAAAACATTTTCTTGACATGGCACATCTTTAATGAACACAGCATATCTCGATAGTCATATAAATAGTGAAGTATTTTCAAAGGGTATTCAACACTTCATGAAGAATACTTCGTCAACAACCTGCACACAGCAAATTCTACATTCGTAGATAAGCCACTTTTGTGATATTATGAAGTATAAATATTGGCCTCTCCAGCTCTCCTTTCAAATCATATCCCAGGATACACAGATGACGGCTGTCATCCAAATGACAAATTATCTTAAAGTGCAACATTATCACTGCCATTCACTGCACATTAATCAGCTGCTGTCAGTGTCAGATTGGAAACTACAAATTTGAATTCACACACAAGAATGCTTCACACTGAATCACAGCACAGTCTATAGCACAACAAGCTGCACTTGGTGACAGTTCACTGAAATGATTGTTCTGAGTAAACCATTGCACCATTACGTTTTATCATAGAATCCTTACACTGTGGAAACAGTCTATTTAGTCCATCAAGTCCACACCAACCCTCCAAAGAGCATCCCTCACTCTCCTCTATCCTTGTAACCATGCATCTCCCATGGCTTATTCATCTAGTCTACCCTCCCCAAGATACCATGGGCAATTAAGCATGGTTTGTTCACTAACAGGCTCATCTTTGGTCTACGGGAAGTAAAGGCAGTAGCCAGAGTAAAGCCATGTACACGAAGGGAGAATGTGCAAATTCCACGCAGACAGTTGGCCAAGGGTGGAATTGCACCCAGCTCTCTGTCACTGTGAGGAAGCAGTACCAAACACTGATCCACTGTGCAACAGTTAGTGTTATAGACAAAATGAGATGGCAATTGCCTCACACAATTTCAAGTATGAGACACAAAAATGAAATCAAGGATCAAGTAGTGCAACAATACATTCAGCACCATTTACAAGATGCAACACAGAAATTCACCAAGGTTCTGGCGAAAAAATATGCTTATCCCATGAACATTACCACCTGGAAGTGCTGTGCTGGGCTTTCAATGGGGTCCTTCATTCTTTCATCTTGCAGATTTCAGAGGCCTGTCATTTTAGTTCTCCACCCGGCCATCTTTCGTGCAAAAGAAAGATCTGTGATGCAATGGAAGACAGGCAAAATTGATGACAGAAGAGTCGGTCTTCTGGGGCCAAAGCAAATTGATTTGGGGCAAGAAAGCAAACAAATAAACCAAAATGTGCCTGAAGCAGGTGTGCACCTTCACTGAACAAGCATTCAAAACGAAAGATTTGGAAACAAAATGGAGCACTCTGTGAAATGGAATGAACAGTTGGAACCCATGCAGCTATAAAATGCCTTATTGAAAGACAAGGCACAGTTTGTTACCTTGACCTTCCTTGGAACAGTGCAGCAGGCCAAGTCAATGTCAGCCAGAGAGCATCATGGGCAATTTAAGTGACACGTCAAAGAAAGCACAGGGACATTCTTACCAGTTGCGTTGAAGTGTTCGGCAAAATGGTCTTCCAGTTTGTGCGTTTGATCGTTCCAATGTACAGCAGAATCCAAATTGTGTTGTGTCTAATTTTACTCTGTGAAGTTATTTCTTCGACGATTCCTTCTGGAGCAGATAAGAAAAATACTGGAGGTTAAAAAGCTGTTCTACTTTCTAGACTAAATTAAGAAGATCTGTAATGTTAACTATGACCTTTATTCTTTATTTTTCTACTTGCTATCTGAAGGTAATGCTTAACTTTTTAACTCTTTTTCAGTTACTAATTTGTACCTACATTTTTTGGGCGCAACTACCTTTGATCCAGAGATGGGACACGCATGGCAATGTTGTACATTTTCACTGTACTCTTGTAATACTGTACTTGAGTACACATGATAAAAAAATTCTAAATCTAATTGTAAATTATTTCATATCTTCACGATTTAGTACGCAACAGTTTTCTGCATTTCACATTTGACTGATATCTTGGGTGTCCCAAAGATAGTCAAATCTCAGATTGCAATTGGTCTCAAAAAGGGTAACATGCAGCTAAAACATTTGCAGTTTCTCTTCAAAAATTGTTTGGTTCACAAATATTCATGTTTAACAATGGACAGAGCTCACAATAGAGTGTGGTCTTCGGTCGCGGCACCATTGATTTTGAAGAGTTCTTGGTGACGTTGGCGAGGCAGATGAGAGAAGAAGTGAAAGGAAAGTCTGACAAAGACATCGCAGAATTCTTTCGTGTACTTGATGGGTGAGTTTGAGATTCTACATGACTGATATAAACATGATAGCGCAGCAATTCTATTTTGAGTTTGTTGATTCTCCATTGTATGTATTGAAAAAGTGACAAGTTCCTAAAAGATCAGCAAAGCAATCAGAAAAACATCCCTGCTTCAAGGAAATGTAGGGTACGGGGCCGACTAGCTAAGTTGCCTGTTTAGCTACTTTGCAAGGGAGAGCATAAACAATAGTGTGGGTTTAATTCCTACACCACCTCAGGTTACCGTGAATGACTCCCCTCAACACTCAACTCAGTCACAGTGACCCTCTGGTCGAAGTCACCACCAATCATCTCTCTCTAATGAAGTAGCAGCCACCTGATATGTTGACACAAAGGTGATTTTGCCTTTTGGTTCATGTAAATAAACCATTGTAGCAAATAAGTATATCAATTATACAAAATACTTCAGAAGCTGAAAAGATGAAATAATAATGAGAATCATTAATGTCACTCGCTTTAACACCATCTATCCAGAGAAGTGAAAAAGAGTCTGTGTTTTCAGCTCAATATAACTTCGTCAAATCCAAAGTGAGGTAGAAGTGTGGAAACATTTGTTCCTAGAACATTTCTAGCGGGACTCGCAACTGGCAAACATGTGTTGAAATTGGTTTCATTTACATTGCATGTGACATGGTGCACCTTTCATGATCTTATACGAAAAGATATAAGAGTCGCCTGGAGACAGTTCTTTGAGGATTTACCAGGTTGAGGCTAAAAATCCTCAGCTTCACACAGCAGGAAAGTATTAACAGAGATAATGGGAACTGCAGATGCTGGAGCATTCCAAGATAATAAAATGTGAGGCTGGATGAACACAGCAGGCCAAGGAGCACAAAAGCTGACGTTTCGGGCCTCGACCCTTCATCAGAGAGGGGGATGGGGAGAGGGAACTGGAATAAATAGGGAGACAGGGGGAGGCGGACCGAAGATGGAGAGTAAAGAAGATAGGTGGAGAGAGTATAGGTGGGGAGGTAGGGAGGGGATAGGTCATTCCAGGGAAGACGGACAGGTCAAGGAGGTGGGATGAGGTTGGTAGGTAGCTGGGGGTGCGGCTTGGGGTGGGAGGAAGGAATGGGTGAGAGGAAGAGCCGGTGAGGGAGGCAGAGACAGGTTGGACTGGTTTTGGGATGCAGTGGGCCGGGGGGAAGAGCTGGGCTGGTTGTGTGGTGCAGTTGGGGGAGGGGACGAACTGGGCTGGTTTAGGGATGCAGTAGGGGAAGGGGAGATTTTTAAACTGGTGAAGTCCACATTGATACCATATGGCTGCAGGGTTCCCAGGCGGAATATGAGTTGCTGTTCCTGCAACCTTTGGGTGGCATCATTGTGGCAGTGCAGGAGGCCCATGATGGACATGTCATCAAGAGAATGGGAGGGGGAGTGGAAATGGTTTGCGACTGGGAGGTGCAGTTGTTTGTTGCGAACTGAGCTGAGGTGTTCTGCAAAGCGGTCTCCAAGCCTCCGCTTGGTTTCCCCAATGTAGAGGAAGCCACACCGGGTACAATGGATGCAGTATACCACATTGGCAGATGTGCAGGTGAACCTCTGCTTAATGTGGAATGTCATCTTGGGGCCTGGGATAGGGGTGAGGGAGGAGGTGTGGGGGCAAGTGTAGCATTTCCTGCGGTTGCAGGGGAAGGTGCCAGGTGTGGTGGGTTTGGAGGGCAGTGTGGAGCGAACAAGGCAGTCACGGAGAGAGTGGTCTCTCCGGAAAGCAGACAGGGGTGGGGATGGAAAAATGTCGGGTGGTGGGGTCGGATTGTAAATGGCGAAATGGTCGGAGGATGATGCGTTGTATCCGGAGGTTGGTAGGGTGGTGTGTGAGAACGAGGGGGATCCTCTTAAGGCGGTTGTGGCGGGGGCGGGGTGTGAGGGATGTGTTGCGGGAAATACGGGAGACGCGGTCAAGGGCGTTCTCGATCACTGTGGGGGGAAAGTTGCGGTCCTTAATGAACTTGGACAGCTGGGATGTGCGGGAGTGGAATGTCTTATCGTGGGAGCAGATGCGGCGGAGGCGGAGGAATTGGGAATAGGGGATGGAATTTTTGCAGGAGGGTGGGTGGGAGGAGGTGTATTCTAGGTAGCTGTGGGAGTCGGTGGGCTTGAAATGGACATCAGTTACAAGCTGGTTGCCTGAGATGGAGACTGAGAGGTCCAGGAAGGTGAGGGATGTGCTGGAGATGGCCCAGGTGAACTGAAGGTTGGGGTGGAAGGTGTTGGTGAAGTGGATGAACTGTTCGAGCTCCTCTGGGGAGCAAGAGGCGGCGCCGATACAGTCATCAATGTACCGGAGGAAGAGGTGGGTTTGGGGCCTGTGTAGGTGTGGAAGAGGGACTGTTCCACGTAACCTACAAAGAGGCAGGCATAGCTGGGGCCCATGCGGGTGCCCATGGCCACCCCCTTAGTCTGTAGGAAGTGGGAGGAGTCAAAAGAGAAGTTGTTGAGTGTGAGGACGAGTTCAGCTAGGCGGATGCGAGTGTCGGTGGAGGGGGACTGGTCAGGCCTGCGGGACAGGAAGAAGCGGAGGGCCTTGAGGCCATCTCCATGCGGAATGCAGGTGTACAGGGACTGGACTTCCATGGTGAATATGAGGTGTTGGGGGCCAGGGAATTGGAGGTCCTGGAGGAGGTGGAGGGTGTGGGTGGTGTCACGGACGTGTGGGGAGTTCCTGGGCCAAAGGGGAGAAAATGGAGTCCAGATAGGTGGAGATGAGTTCGGTGGGGCAGGAGCAGGCTGAGACGATGGGTCGACCAGGGCAGGCAGGTTTGTAGATTTTGGGAAGGAGATAGAAACGGGCCGTGCGGGGTTGGGGAACAATGAGGTTGGAGGCTGTGGGTGGGTGGTCCCCTGAGGTGATGAGGTCGTGAATGGTGTTGGAGATGATGGTTTGGTGCTCGGGTGTGGGGTCATGATCGAGGAGGCAGTAGGAGGTGGTGTCGGAGAGTTGGCGTCTGGCCTCGGCGATGTAGAGGTCAGTGCGCCATAATACCACTGCGCCACCCTTGTCTGCGGGTTTGATGGTGAGGTTGGGGTTGGAGCGGAGGGAACGGAGGGCTGCCCGTTCTGCGGGGGAGAGGTTGGAGTGGGTGAGAGGGGTGGAGAGGTTGAGGCGGTTGATGTCTCGACGGCAGTTGGAGATGGAGAGGTCGAGGGAGGCCAGGAGGCCTGGGGGTGGTGTCCAGGAGGAGGACTTGTGCTGGAAGCGGGTGAAGGGGTCAGTGGAAGGAGGGTTGGGTTACCGGTTGAAGAAGTTGGCATGGAGGCGAAGACGGCGGAAAAACTGCTCTATGTCCAACCGTGACTGGTATTCGTTGATGTGTGGTTGTAGGGGGACAAAGGTGAGCCCCTTGCTAAGGACTGACCGTTCGTCCTCAGTCAGTGGGAGGTCTGGGGGGATGGTGAAGATGCGGCAGGGCTCAGTGTGGCTGTCTCCTCTGGGGTTGCTGGCTGTGGAGGTTGTGGCCGGAGCGATGAGGTCGTCGGCCGTGGGCGGGGTTCCGTCGGCCGTGGGCGGGGTTTCGCCGGCGTCGGCCGTGGGCGGGGTTACGTCGGCCGTGGGCGGGGTTCCGTCGGCGTCGACCGTGGGCGGGGTTCCGTCAGCGGTTGGAGGATCGGGGTGGGTGAAGCAGCTGCGGTGAGGGTCGTGTGTGTGGTGAAGTACCTGGACGTGGAGGTGGTAACTGCTGCAGCGGTTCCGGTGCCGTGGGCGGGGTTCCTTCGGCGTCGACCGTGGGCGGGGTTCCGTCGGCGTCCCGTCGGCGTCGACCGTGGGCGGGGTTTCGTCGGCGGTTATTAACAGTTTTAACTGTTATTAAGTAAAAGTATTAACAGTTGAGACTATTTTCCCTTCAACAAAGAAGACTAAACGGTGATCCATAGATGGTTGCAATACTCACAGATGTTTTGAAAATGTGGATAGACAGCATGTTTTCACTTCAGGGAGATAGTAGCATAATGGAAATGTCTCAGACTAGCGAGCCAGTGGATCATGCTGATGCTCCAAGAACAAACTTTCAAATCTCATCCGGTGAGCTAGTGAAATAGAAAACTCAATCAATACATCTGCAGCTGATGTCGTTGATGATAGTGAAAAGTCTGAGTGGTTGTTGTGAAAACCTATGTGGTTCACTTGTCTCCTTCAAGGAAGACAATCTGCCATCCTTACCTTGCTGGCCTGAATATATATCCAGACCAGTGGAACGCTGTCTGATTTGTAACTTCACTCTGAAATTACTGAACAAGCAACTCCATTCAAGTGCAATTAGGCATGGACAACAATGCAGTCGTTGTCAGCAACACACTTATCCACGTAAAAGGCGATGGAGAACATAAGGAGAGAATATCAACAGAAGATTTTCAGAAAACAAAACTGTCACGAACAAAATTGTGGAAGAGCACAAAGTGTGATTCAATATTATCATTTGAATGAAAGGGAAGCCATTTCCAATTGAACATAATTCAAGGTGATAATGTCAAATTATTTGTAATTGCTTTCAGAGCAGAGGGCACACTATTGAATTCAGGTCTTGAGAAATTTGAGACATTGTGTGGGAACTGTATCATTTTTGGATGAAACAGGTGAGTTCAAATGTGAGGTTTATGAAGCTATTTCCACATGTGTTCGTGCATGACATCTAGATTTGTTGTAAGCCAGTTTTTAAATTGGATTACCTGATGAGATTAAATAATGTAAACTTCCAGACAGAAAGAAAGTGAAATTAGATGGATATGATCTTTTCTCAACTTCTATTTTGGTAAGGCAGATAACATTGCTGGATTGGGGACTTTCATACTTTTCTTGATGACTCTAGCCATGCTGACGGCTTCATCGAATGTTCTGAGCTGCATATTGCCATCATGGCTGCTGGGGAGCATGTTACAGAGGAGGAAGTTCATGAACTCATCAGGGAGTGGGACAAGAACAGTGATGGCAAACTTGACTTTGATGGTATGTGCAAATGTTTAAAAATTAGCGATATTGTGTGGGTTTATTACTGAGTATTTAAACTATGTCTGCTTTCAATCAAATGTCTTCCACCCTTCACAGAATGGTCGAAGATGTTGGAGAATGTCCAATAAAACAGCCAACATCCATCAGCAACCCACTGTGATACAAAAATTTCATGACCTGTGCGTCGTCTCCCTTCTCCGAATCACTGCCTAGACATCTGAAATACACTCAATGATTGCAAAGAATTCAAAATCTGTTTGACAGGACTGGAGCTACATATATAGCAAAGAGCTTCATAACTGCTGTAAGTCTCTCTTTGTGAGGAAGAAGCAATCGCATATGTATGAAATGCTCAGTGATTTTCCTCTCAGCCTGGAACGCTGCACAATTTATTCAAAACCATTTCCTAATAAAGTTAATGCCAATTTTTTCCACCCAGTTGTTGCATTCCACTTGTGAGTGACAGGTATTCTCTGGATATTTATCCTCTATTTTCAGCAGGCGACAAAATCAAATGAGAAAGTGAAAAAGCAGTTTCGAAATATTGGCAGCAAAACCATTTTCTTGACATGGCACATCTTTCATGAACACAGCATATCTCGATAGTCGTATAAATACTAAAGTATTTTCAAAGGGTATTCAACACTTCATGAAGAATACTTCATCAACAACCTGCACACAGCAAATTCTACATTCGTAGATAAGCCATTTTTGTGATAATATGAGGAATAAATATTGGCCTCTCCGGCTCTCCTTTCAAATCATATCCCAGGATCCACAGATGACGGCTGTCATCCAAATGACAAATTATCTTAAAGTTCAACATTATCACTGCCATTCACTGCACATTAATCAGCTGCTGTCAATGCCAGATTGGAAACTACAAATTTGAATTCACACACAAGAATGCTTCACTCTGAATCACAGCACAGTCTAGAGCACAACAAGCTGCAGTTGGTGACAGTTCACTGAAATGATTGTTATGAGTAAACCATCGCACCATTACATTTTATGATAGAATCCTTACATTGTGGAAACAGTCTACTTAGTCCATCAAGTCCACACCAACCCTCCAAAGAGCATCCCTCACTCTCCTCTATCCTTGTAACCATGCATTTCCCATGGCTTATTCATCTAGTCTACCCTCCCCAAGATACCATGGGCAATTAAGCATGGTTTGTTCACTAACAGGCTCATCTTTGGTCTACGGGAAGTAAATGCAGTAGCCAGAGTAAACCCATGTACACGCAGGGAGAATGTACAAATTCCACGCAGACAGTTGGCCAACGGTGGAATTGCACCCAGCTCAAGACCAGATTGCTTGGAGGAAAATTCTTACCTCAAGGCAGGCACTCACAGAATCTGGGACTTGGTCTGGGGAGGTGAAGAAATCTCGTAGCGTGATGTAAACATGAAAATTCCAAAAGCATTTCCTGTGCTGGGTTTTCAATGGGGGCCTTCATTCTTTAATCTTGCAGATTTCAGAGGCCTGTCATTTTAGTTCTCCACCTGGCCATCTTTCGTACAAAAGAAAGATCTGTGATGCAGTGGGTTACAGGGAAAACTGATTGTGGACGAGTCAGTCCTCAGGGGTCAAAGGAAATTGATTTGGTGCAAGAAAGTAAACAAATATACCAAAATGAGCCTCAGCCAGGTGTGCCTCTAGCTGAACAAATATTAAAAAGGAAAGAAAATAGAGTACACTGAGTACATAGAGTACAAATCTCACTGTTTAGCACCATCTTTAGAGACATGTAAACGGTGTTTGTGTCTGGGTCCAACACAATTTCTTCAAACCTGAATTGAGGTAGAAATACAGAAACATTTGGTGCAAGAAACGTTTCCAGCAAAACTCGCAACTTTCAAACATGTATTGAAATTTGTTTCATCTGCATCATATGTCACACGCAGTTACTTTCATCATTTCATAAAAAGGGTTGAAGTGGCACTGGAGATCGTGCTTCCTGGATTTACGAGGATGAGACTAGAAATGCTCAGGTGTACACCGAGGGAAAAGATTAACAGTTGAGTCTACTTTCGCTTCAATAAAGAAGATAGAACAGAGAACATTACAGTGCAGCACAGGCCATTCGGTCCTTGATGTTGTGCTGACCTGTGAAACCAATCTGAAGCCCATCTAACCTACACTATTCCATTATCATCCATATGTATATCCAATGACAATTTAAATGCCCTTAAATTTGGTGAGTCGACTACTGTTGCAAGCAGGTGGTGACACAAATACGGATGCAAAGTTCATAGATATTTTGACAACATGGGCAGACAGCATGTTTTCACTTCAGGGAGATGGGAAGATTGTGGAACTATCACTGGACTAACGAGCCAGTAGCCCATGCTGATGCTCCAGGAGCAAGCTTTGAAATCGCATCCTGTCAGCTGTTGAATTAGAAAACTCAGTCAAAAAACCTGTAGCATAACTTTAAGGATGACTGTGACAGTTGCCACTGATTATTGTGAAAGCCTCTCTGATTCACTTGAGTCCTTTATGGAAGACAATCCACCATCCTTACCTCTCTGGTCTGAAAGTGTCTCCAGTTCACTAGAATTGTGTCTGATGTGTAACTGCATTCTGGAATTACTCATCGAGCAAGTCCATTCGAGAGCAATTCGGCATGGACAACAATGCCGCCCTTGTCAGATCCATGTAAAAAGCTACGGAGGGCATAAGTAGAGACAATCATCCGAAGATACTTCAAACAAAAACTGCCATGACCAAAAATGTCGAAACAAAAATGTATTCAAGATTACAATACCAATTAAAGGGAAGCGAGGCATGGATTGAATGTAATAGAAGTTTATAAAGACAAATTCTTTGAAATTGCATTCAGAGTAGAGGGCACACTATTCTGTTCAGGACTTGAGTAATTTGAGACATTGTGTGGGAAGTGTAGCTTTCTCGGATTGAACAGATGACTTTAGACCTGAGGTTTCTGAAGCTCTTTCCTGAGATGTTCATACATTACATCTAGATATGTTTTAGACCAGTGATTAAATAATGTAAATTTCCAGGCAGAAAACAAAGTGAAATGAGATGGACCTGATCTTTTCTCATGCAGCAACTTCTATTTTGGTCAGTAGGATAACTTGACTGGATTGGGGACATTCATACTTTCCTTGCTGACTCCAGCAATGCTGATGGTTTCATCGATCGTCATGAGCTGAATGTTGTCATCAATGCTATTGGGAAACATTTTGCAGAGGAGGAAATTCATGAATTCATGAAACAATCGGACAAGAACAATGATGGGAAACTTGATGTTTGTTGTATGTCCAAATAATAAAAACAAATTCATTAGTGATACTATATTGGTTTAGTATTGAGTATTTAAAAGAATCATATACCTTCCTCTGTCTACAGAATGGGTGAAGATGATGGAGAAGACCCAATAAGTAACCAGCGTCCCTCAGCAATCCATTATGATTCAACAAGTTAATGAATTCCTGGCTGCTACAGTTTTTTACTTTGTGAGGAAGACGTAACTCCTATGAACGAAATGCTTTGTCATTTTTTTACCGGCACGGAACACTGCACAGTTTATTTGCAACCCTTTCCTAATAAACCTAATCTCAATGTTTTTCCAACCAATTGTTGTTGCATTTCATTTAGTGAATGCCACGGATTCTGTAGATTTTTGTTCTCTATTTTTAGCAGTTGACAATGTTCAATTATATCATTCAAAAGAGTTTTCTATATTGGCACCAAAACCATTTCCAGTTAAATGGTACATCTTTCATGAACACAGCATATCTTAAACAGGTGTTATAAATATGAAGTATTTTGAAAGGGTATTCAGTATTTTATGAAGGAAATGCAGTCATCAAACTGCATACACAAAGCCCACAGAAGTAGATAACCTGTTTTTGTGATATTATGAGGAATAAATATTGGCCTCTCCTGCTTGTCTTTTAAATCATGTTAGAGGATCCACAGATCGTGGCTGTCATCCAAAAGAAAAAGTATCTGAGAAGCAACACACCCTTGGTATTACACTGGGCGCTCGTCAGCAGGTTCGAGTGTTAGACTAGAAACCACTACTTGGCATTCACAGACATGAGTGCATCAAACAGAGCCACAGCTCAGTCATTAGCACAACAAGCTGCAGTTGGTGAACATTTACTCAAATGATTGTTATGAGTGATCCATTGTGCCTTTATGTTTAACGATAGAATCATTACAGTGTGGAAGTAGGCTATTCAGCCCATCAAGCCCACACCACTCGTCCACAGAGCATCCCACGCTCTCCCCTGTACTTGTAACCCTGCATCTCCCATGGCTAATTCATCTAACCTACTCTCCCCGAGATACTATGGGCAACTTAGCATGGCCAAACTGGCCAAAATGCATATCTTTGGACTATGGGAAGGAACTGGAGCAACTGGGGGAAACACATAGACACAGGGAGAATGTGCAAACTCCACACAGACAGTTGGCCAAGAGTGGAATTGAACACAGCTCCCTGTCACTGTGAGGAAGCAGTGCTAACCACTGAGACACCATGCAACCCTTAGAATTACAGGGAAAGACAAGATGGCAATTGCCTCACAACATTTAAAGCATGAAACACATGCAGTAAATCAAGGAACAAGTCGTATAACAATACATTTATCACAATAATTCTGCAAAACAAGCTGCAGTTGGTGAAAGTTCACTTAAAGAATTGTTATGAGTAAACCATTGCACCATTATGTTTAATCGTAGAATACTAACAGTGTGGAAACAGGCTGCATTGTCCATCACATTTACACCAACACTCTATGGACCATCCCTCACGCAACTCTTTCCTTGTAACCTTGCATTTCCCATGGTTAATTCATAGAATCTACCCTCCCCAAGATACCATGCGCAATTTAGCATGGCCTGCTCACCTAGCATGCACATCTTTGGCCTGCAGGAATTAAATGGAGTAACCAGAGGAAACCCACATAGACACAGGGAGAATGTGCAAACTCCACGCAGACAGTTGGCCAAGGGTGGAATTGAACTCAGCTCTACGTGAGGCAACAGTGCAAACCACTGATACACTGTGCAACACTTAGTGTTGAAGGCAAAAAGAGGTGACAATTGCCTCAAACAACTTAAAGTATGAAACTCACACATGAAATCAAGGAACAAGTAGTGTAACAATACACTCAGCACCATTTACAAGATGCATTACAGAAACTCACCAAGGTTCAGTCGAAAAAATATGCTTATCCCATGAACTTTACCACCTGGAAATAGAACGGCAGCAAGTACATGGGAACACCACCACCTGCACATTCCCCTGCAAGACACTCACCATCCTGACTTGGAACTATATCTCCATTTACACCATGTCTTTGTGTCATTGCAGACATTGTGAGCTGACTTGCACTAAATGGATGGCAGTGGCTCAAGACATTCAACCAAAACGTCACAAGTGAATAGTAGGCACATCCAGGTGATAGTACCTCGCTATATATTTATCTACGTGCTGAACAGATATCAAGACCAGCCTGCTTGGAGGAAAATTCTTACCTCGAGGCAGGCACTCACAGCATCCGGAAGTTGGCACGGGGAGGTGAAGAAGTCTCACAGGGTGATGGAATCATGAAATTTCCAAAAGCATTTCCTGTGCTGGGTTCTCAATGGGGGCCTTCATTGTTTAATTTTGCAGATTTCAGAGGCCTGTCATTTAACTTCTCCACCCGGCCATCTTTCGTACAAAAGAAAGATCTGTGATGCAATGAAAGACAGGGAAATTTGATGACAGAAGAGTCAGTCTTCTGGGGCCAAAGCAAATTGATTTGGGGCAAGAAAGCAAACAAATAAACCAAAATGTGCCTGAAGCAGGTGTGCACCTTTACTGAACAAACATTCAAAAGGAAAGATTTGGAAACAAAATGGAGCACTCTGTGAAATGGAATGAAAAGTTGCAGCCGATGCAGCTATAAAATGCTTTGTTGAAAGACAAGGCACAGTTTGTTACCTTGACCTTCCTTGGAACAGTGCAGCAGGCCAAGTCAATGTCAGTCAGAGAGCATCATGGGCAATTAAAATGACACGTCAACGAAAGCACAGGGACATTCTTACGAGCTGCGTTGAAGTACTCGGCAAAATGGTCTTCCAGTTTGTGCGTTTGATCGTTCCAATGTACAGCAGAATCCAAATTGTGTTGTGCGTAACTTTACTCTGTGAAGTTATTTCTTCGACGAATCCTTCTGGAGCAGAGAAGAAAAATACTGGAGGTAAAAAAGCTGTTCTACTTTCTAGACTAAATTAAGAAGAACTGTAATGTTAACTATGATCTTTATTCTTTATTTTTCTACTTGCTATCTGAAGGTAACGCACAACTTTTTAACTCTTTTTCAGTTACTAATTTGTACCTACATTTTTTGGGCGCAAGTACCTTTTATCAAGAAATGGGACATGCGTGGCAATGTTGTACATTTTCACTGTACTCCTGTAATACTGTACTTGAGTACACATGATAAAAAAATTCTAAATCTAATTGTAAATTATTTCATATCTTCACGATTTAGTACGCAACAGTTTACTTCATTTCACGTTTGCCTGATATCTTGGGTGTCCCAAAGATAGTCAATTCTCAGATTGCAATTGGTCTCAAAAAGGGTAACATGCAGCTTAAACATTAGCAGTTTCACTTCAAAAATCGTTTGGTTCACAAATATTCATGTTTAACAATGGACAGAGCTTACAACTGAGTGTGGTCTTAGGTAGCGGCACCATTGATTTTGAAGAGTTCTTAGTGACGATGGCGAGTCAAATGAGAGAAGAAGTGAAAGGATGTCTGACAAAGACATCGCAGAATTCTTTCGCGTATTTGATGGGTGAGTTTGAGATTCTACATGACTGGTATAAACATGATAGCGCAGCAATTCTATTTTGAGTTTGTTGATTCTCCGTTGTATGTATTGAAAAAGAGACAAGTTTCTAAAAGATCAGCAAAGCAATCAGAAAAACATCCCTGCTTCAAGGAAATGTAGGGTACGGGACCGATTAGCTCAGTTCCCTGGTTAACTGGTTTGCAAGGGAGAGCATACACAATAGTGTGGGTTTAATTCCTACACCAGCTCAAGTTACCGTGAATGACACCCCTCAACTCTCAACTCAGTCACAGTGACCGTCTGGTCGAACTCACCACCAATCATCTCTCTCTAATGAAATAGCAGCCACCTGATATGTTGACACAAAGGTGACTTTACCTTTTGCTTCATGTAAGTAAACCGTTGCAGCAAACGAGTATGTCAATGATACAAAATACTGCAGAAGCTGAAAAGATGAAATAATAATGAGAATCATTAATGTCACTCGCTTTAACACCATCTACCTAGAGAAGCAAAAAAGAGTCTGTGTTTTCAGCTCAATATAATTTCTTCATATCCAAAGTGAGGTAGAAGTGTGGAAACATTTGTTCCTAGAACATTCCTAGCAGGACTCGCAACTGGCAAACATGTATTGAAATTTGTTTCATTTACATTGCATGTGACATGGTGCACCTTTCATGATTTTATACTAAAAGATATCAGAGTTGCCTGGAGACAGTTCTTTGAGGATTGACCAGGTTGAGACTAAAAATCCTCAGCTTCACACATCAGGAAAGTATTAACAGTTGAGTCTATTGTCCCTTCAACAAAGAAGACTAAAGAGTGATCCATAGATATATGCAATACTCACAGATGTTTTGACAACTTTGACAGACAGCATGTTCTCACTTCAGGGAGATAGTAGCACAGTGGAAACGTCCCGGGCTAGCGAGCCAGTGGAGCCTGCTGATGCTCCAGAAACAAACTTTTAAATCTCATCCTGTGAGCTAGTGATATAGTAAACTCAATCAATACATCTGCAGCATAAAAGTGATGTGGTGATGATCGTGACAAGTGTTATTGATTGTTGTGAAAACCTATGTGGTTCACTTGTCTCTTTCAAGGAAGACAATCTGCCATCCTTACCTTGCTGGCCGGAATATATATCCAGACCAGTGGAACGTTGTCTGATTTGTAACTGCACTCTGAAATTACTGAACAAGCAACCCCATTAAAGAGCAATTAGGCATGGACAACAATGCAGTCCTTGTCAGCAACACACTTATCCACGTAAAAAGTGATGGAGAACATAAGAAGAGAAAATCAATCGAAGATTTTCAGAAGAAAACTGTCATGAACCAAATTGTGGACACAGCAAGTGTGATTCATTATTGTCACTGGAATGAAAGGGAAGCTAGTTCCAACTCAGAGAGTCAAAGGCTATAATGACAAATATTTTGTAATTGCTTTCAGAGCAGAGGGCACACGGTGCAATTCAGGCCTTGAGAAATTTGAGACATTGTGTGGGAAATATATCATTTTTGGATGGAACAGGTGAGTTTAGACCTAAGCTGTATGAAGCTGTTTCCTCAGATGATTGTACAACATATCTCGATTTGTTGTAAGCCAGTGATTAAAATGGATTACTTGATGAGATTAAACAATGTAAATTTCCAGACAGAAAGAAACTGAAATTAGATGAATATGATCTTTTCACTATTTCTATTTTGGTAATGTAGAAAACATTGCTGGATTGTGACATTCACACTTTTCTTGATGACTCTAGCAATGCTGACAGTCTCATTGATCGTGATGAGCTGAATATTGTCATCGAGGAGGCTGGGGAGCATGTTACCGAGGAGGAATTTCATGAATTCATCAGCGAGTGGGACAAGAACAGTGATGCAATCTTGATTTTGATGGTATGTGCAAATTTTTTAAAAATTAGCGATATTGTGTTGGTTTAGTATTGAGTATTTAAACTATTTAGGTTTTCAATCAAATATCTTCCAAACTTTTCAGAATGGTCGAAGTTGTTGTAGAATGTCCAGTAAAAAAGTCAACATCTGTTAGCCACCCATTATGATTCAACAATTTAATGAACTCTGTGCTGTCGCCCTTCTGCAGCCAACAGCCTCGGCATCTGAATACACTCAATGATTGCAAAAAATTCAAAATCTGTTCAACAGGACTGGAGCTACACATGTAACAAAGAGCTTCATATTTGCTGCAGTTCTTTCTTTGTGAGGAAGAAGCAATCTCCGATGAATGACAAGTTTCGGCATTTTGCGATCCATATGGAATACGGCACAATTTATTCACAACAATTTCCTTGCAAAGTTCTGATTGATTTTTCCAGACAGTTATTGTTGCATTTCACCTGGTCAATGACATGGATTCTCTGGATATTTATTCTCTATTTCCAGGAGGCAACAATGTTAAATTACACAACGAAAAATCAGTTTCTATATATTGGCAGCAAAACCATTTTCTTTATTTAGCACATCTTTCATGAACACAGCAGATCTTGACAGTTCTTCTAAATATTGAAGTATTTTGAAAGGGTATTCGGTATTTCATCAAGGATTCGCAGTCACCAACCTGCACACAGCAAATTCCACATCAGTACACAAGCCACTCTTCAGATGCTTGTGGACTAAATTTTTGCGTCTCCAGCCCTTCTTTTAAATCGTATCCCAGGATCCATAGATGATGGCTGTCATCCAAAAGACAAATTACCTGAAACTGCAACATTCCCATGGCCTTACACTGCCCATTAATCAGCAGCTTCAGGGTCCGACCAGAAAACTACAAATTTGAATTCACAGACAAGAATCATTCAAACTGAACCACAGCACAGTCTATAGCACAACAAGCTGCAGTTGGTGACAGTTCACTGAAATGATTGTTATGAGTAAACCATTGTGCTACTATGTTTAATCATAGAATCCCAACAGTGTGGAAACAGGCTACTTAGTCCATCAAGTCCACACCAACCCTCCAAAGAGCATCCCTCACTCTCCTCTATCCTTGTAACCCTGCATTTCCCATGGCTTATTCATCTAATCTACCCTCCCCAAGATACCATGGTCAATTTGGCATGGCTTGTTCGCCTAACATGCACATCTTTGTTCTACAGGAAGTAACTGCAGTAACCAGAGTAAACCCATGTACATTCAGGGAGAATGTGCAAACTCCACGCAGACAATTAGCCAAGGGTGGAATTGCACCCAGCTCTCTCTCACTGTTAGTCAGCAGTGCGAACCACTGTGCAACCCTCAGAGTTAGAGTCAAAATGAGATGGCATTGCCTCACACAATTTAAAGTATGAAACACAAAAATGAAATCAATGATCAAGTAGTTTAAAAATACATTCATCACCACATACAAGATGCAACACAGAAATTCACCAAGGTTCTGTTGAAAAAATATGCTTATCCCATGAACATTGCCACCTGGAAGTAGAATGGCAGCAAGTACATGGGAACACCACCACCTGCACATTCCATTCCAAGCCACTCACCTTCCTGACTTGGAACTATATCTCCATTCACACCATGACTTTGCATCAAGTACCTGGTACTCCCTCCATGCAGACATTGTGAGCTGACTTGCACTAAATGGATGGCAGTGGCTCAAGACATTCATCCAAAACAGTCACACGCGAATCGTAGGTACATCCAGGTGATAGTACTGCACAATATATTTATCTACGTGCTGGACAGATATCAAGACCAGCCTGCTTGGAGGAAAATTCTTACGTCGAGGCAGGCACTCACAGAATCTGGAAGTTGGCCTGGGGAGGTGAAGAAATCTCACAGCGTGATGGAATCATGAAAATTCCAAAAGCATTTCCTGTGCTGGGTTTTAGGTGGGGGCCTTCATTCTTTAATTTTGCAGATTTCAGAGGCCTGTGAATTTAGTTCTCCACCCGGCCATGTTTCGTACAAAAGAAAGATCTGTGATGCAATGAAAGACAGGGAAAATTGATGACAGAAGATTCAGTCTTCTGGGGCCAAAGGAAATTGATTTAGGGCAAGAAAGCAAACAAATAAGCCAATATGTGCCTGAAGCAGGTGTGCACCTTTACTGAACAAATATTCAAAAGGAAAGATTTGGAAACAAAATGTAGCACTCTGTGAAATGGAATGAAAAGTTGGAGCCCATGCAGCTATAAAATGCCTTATTGAAAGACAAGGCACAGCTTGTTACCTTGACCTTCCTTGGAACAGTGCAGCAGGCCAAGTCAATGTCAGCCAGAGAGCATCATGGTGAATTAAAATGACACGTCAAAGAAAGCACAGGGACATTCTTACGAGCTGCGTTGAAGTGCTCGGCAAAATGGTCTTCCAGTTTGTGTGTTTGATCGTTCCAAAGTACAGGAGAATTCAAATTGTGTCGTGTGTAATTTTACTCTGTGAAGTTATTTCTTTGACGATTCCTTCTGGAGCAGGTAAGAAAAATACTGGAGGTAAAAAAGCTGTTCTACTTTCTAGACTAAATTAAGAAGAACTGTAATGTTAACTATGATCTTTATTCTTTATTTTTCTACTTGCTATCTGAAGGTAATGCTTAACTTTTTAATTCTTTTACAGTTACTATTTTGTACCGACATTTTTTGGGCGCAACTACCTTTGATCCAGAAATGGGACATGCGTGGCAATGTTGTACATTTTCACTGTACGCCTGTAATACTGTACTTGAGTACACATGATAAAAAAATTCTACATCTAATTGTAAATTATTTCATATCTTCACGATTTAGTACGCAACAGTTTACTCCATTTCACATTTGACTGATATCTTGGGTGTCCCAAAGATAGTCAAATCTCAGATTGCAATTGGTCTCAAAAAGGGTAACATGCAGCTAAAACATGAGCAGTTTCTCTTCAAAAATCGTTTCGTTCACAAATATTCATGTTTAACAATGGACAGAGCTTACAACTGAGTGTGGTCTTAGGTAGCGGCACCATTGATTTTGAAGAGTTCTTGGTGACGATGGCGAGGCAGATGAGAGAAGAAGTGAAAGGAAAGTCTGATAAAGACATCGCAAAATTCATTCATGTATTTGATGGGTGAGTTTGAGCTTCTACATGACTGGTAGAAACATGATAGAGCAACAATTCTATTTAGAGTTTGTTGATTCTCCGTTGTATGTATTGAAAAAGAGACAAGTTTCTAAAAGATCAGCAAAGCAATCAGAAAAACATCCGTGCTTCAAGGAAATGTAGGGTACGGGGCCGATTAGCTCTGTTGCCTGGTTAGCTGGTTTGCAAGGCAGAGCATAAACAATAGTGTGGGTTTAATTCCTACACCACCTCAGGTTACCGTGCATGACTCCCCTCAACACTCAACTCAGTCACAGTGACCCTCTGGTCGAAGTCACCACCAATCATTTCTCGCTAATGAAATAGCAGCCACCTGATATGTTGACACAAAGGTCAATTTACCTTTTGCTTCATGTAAATAAACCATTGTAGCAAACAAGTATATCAATTATACAAAATACTTCAGAAGCTGAAAATATGAAATAATAATGAGAATCATTAATGTCACTTGCTTTAACACCATCTATATAGAGAAGAAAAAAAAGAGTCTGTGTTTTCACCTCAGTATAACTTCTTCATCTCCAAAGTGAGGTAGAAGTGTGGAAACATTTGTTCCTAGAACACTTCTAGCAGGACTCGCAACTGGCAAACATGTATGGAAATTTGTTTCATTTACATTGCATGTGACATGGTGCACCTTTCATGATCTTATACTGAAAGATATAAGAATTGCCTGGAGACAGTTCTTTGAGGATTTACCAGGTTGAGGCTAAAAATCCTCAGCTTCACACATCAGGAAAGTATTAACAGTTGAGACTATTTTCCCTTCAACAAAAAAGTCTAAAGGGTGATCCATAGATAGTTGCAATACTCACAGATGTTTTGAAAATGTGGATAGACAGCATGTTTTCACTTCAGGGAGGTACTAGCATAATGGAAATGTCTCAGACTAGCGAGCCAGTGGATCATGCTGATGCTCCAAGAACAAACTTTCAAATCTCATCCGGTGAGCTAGTGAAATAGAAAACTCAATCAATACATCTGCAGCATAAAACTGATGTCGTTGATGATAGTGAAAAGTCTGAGAGGTTGTTGTGAAAACCTATGTGGTTCACTTGTCTCCTTCAAGGAAGACAATCTGCCATCCTTACCTTGCTGGCCTGAATATATATCCAGACCAGTGGAACGCTGTCTGATTTGTAACTGCACTCTGAAATTACTGAACAAACAACTCCATTCAAGTGCAATTAGGCATGGACAACAATGCAGTCGTTGTCAGCAACACACTTATCCACGTAAAACGCGATGGAGAACATAAGTAGAGAATATCAACAGAAGATTTTCAGAAAACAAAACTGTCACGAACAAAATTGTGGAAGAGCACAAAGTGTGATTCAATATTATCATTTGAATGAAAGGGAAGCCATTACCAATTGAACTTAATTCAAGGTGATAATGTCAAATTATTTGTAATTGCTTTCAGAGCAGAGGGCACACTATTGAATTCAGGTCTTGAGAAATTTGAGACATTGTGTGCGAACTGTATCATTTTTGGATGAAAAAGGTGAGTTCAAGTGTGAGGTTTATGAAGCTATTTCCACATGTGTTCGTGCATGACATCTAGATTTGTTATAAGCCAGTTTTTAAATTGGATTACCTGATGAGATTAAATAATGTAAACTTCCAGACAGAAAGAAAGTGAAATTAGATGGATATGATCTTTTCTCAACTTCTATTTTGGTAAGGTAGATAACATTGCTGGATTGGGGACTTTCATACTTTTCTTGATGACTCTAGCCATGCTGACGGCTTCATCGATTGTTCTGAGCTGCATATTGCCATCATGGCTGCTGGGGAGCATGTTACAGAGGAGGAAATTCATGAACTCATCAGGGAGTGGGACAAGAACACTGATGGCAAACTTGACTTGGATGGTATGTGCAAATGTTTAAAAATTAGCGATATTGTGTGGGTTTATTACTGAGTATTTAAACTATGTCTGCTTTCAATCAAATGTCTTCCACCCTTTACAGAATGGTCAAAGTTGTTGAAGAATGACCAGTAAAACAGCCAACATCCCTCAGCAACCCACTGTGATACAACAATTTCATGACCTGTGTGTCGTCACCCTTCTCCGATCAACTGCCTAGACATCTGAAATACACTCAATGATTGCAAAGAATTCAAAATCTGATTGACAGGACTGGAGGTACATATATAGCAAAGAGCTTCATAGCTGCTGTAATTCTCTCTTTGTGAGGAAGAAGCAATCGCATATGTATGAAACGCTCAGTGATTTTCCTCTCAGCCTGGAACGCTGCACAATTTATTCAAAACCATTTCCTAATAAAGTTAATGCCAATTTTTTCCACCCAGTTGTTGCGTTTCACTTGTGAGTGACAGGGATTCTCTGGATATTTATCCTCTATTTCCAGCAGGCAACAAAATCAAATGAGAAAGTGAAAAAGCAGTTTCTATATATTGGCAGCAAAAACATTTTCTTGACATGGCACATCTTTAATGAACACAGCATATCTCGATAGTCATATAAATAGTGAAGTATTTTCAAAGGGTATTCAACACTTCATGAAGAATACTTCGTCAACAACCTGCACACAGCAAATTCTACATTCGTAGATAAGCCACTTTTGTGATATTATGAAGAATAAATATTGGCCTCTCCAGCTCTCCTTTCAAATCATATCCCAGGATCCACAGATGACGGCTGTCATCCAAATGACAAATTATCTTAAAGTGCAACATTATCACTGCCATTCACTGCACATTAATCAGCTGCTGTCAGTGTCAGATTGGAAACTACAAATTTGAATTCACACACAAGAATGCTTCACTCTGAATCACAGCACAGTCTAGAGCACAACAAGCTGCAGTTGGTGACAGTTCACTGAAATGATTGTTATGAGTAAACCATTGCACCATTACATTTTATCATAGAATCCTTACATTGTGGAAACAGTCTACTTAGTCCATCAAGTCCACACCAACCCTCCAAAGAGCATCCCTCACTCTCCTCTATCCTTGTAACCATGCATCTCCCATGGCTTATTCATCTAGTCTACCCTCCCCAAGATACCATGGGCAATTAAGCATGGTTTGTTCACTAACAGGCTCATCTTTGGTCTACGGGAAGGAAATGCAGTAGCCAGAGCAAACCCATGTACACGCAGGGAGAATGTGCAAATTCCACGCAGACAGTTGGCCAAGGGTGGAATTGCACCCAGCTCTCTGTCACTGTGAGGAAGCAGTACCAACCACTGATCCACTCTGCAACAGTTAGTGTTATAGACAAAATGAGATGGCAATTGTCTCACACAATTTCAAGTATGAGACACAAAAATGAAATCAAGGATCAAGTAGTGCAACAATACATTCAGCACCATTTACAAGATGCAACACAGAAATTCACCAAGGTTCTGGCGAAAAAATATGCTTATCCCATGAACATTACCACCTGGAAGTAGAACGGCAGCAAGTACATGGGAACACCACCACCTGCACATTCCCCTCCATGACACTCACCATCCTGACTTGGAATTAGATCTCCAAATTCACCATGACTTTGTTTCACATACCCGGTACTCCCGCCATGCAGACATTGTGAGCTGACTTGCACTAATTGGATGGCAGTGGCTCAAGATATTCAACCAAAACAGTCACACGTGAATCGTAGGCACGTCCAGGTGATCGTACCTTGCTATATATTTATCTACGTGCTGGACAGATATCAAAACCAGACTGCTTGGAGGAAATTTCTTATCTCGAGGCAGGCACTCACAGAATCTGGAAGTTGGCACGGGGAGGTGAAGAAGTCTCACAGGGTGATGGAATCATGAAAATTCCAAACGCATTTCCTGTGCTGGGCTTTCAATGGGGTCCTTCATTCTTTCATCTTGCAGATTTCAGAGGCCTGACATTTTAGTTCTCCACCCGGCCATCTTTCGTGCAAAAGAAAGATCTGTGATGCAATGGAAGACAGGCAAAATTGATGACAGAAGAGTCGGTCTTCTGGGGCCAAAGCAAATTGATTTGGGGCAAGAAAGCAAACAAATAAACCAAAATGTGCCTGAAGCAGGTGTGCACCTTTACTGAAAAAACATTCAGAAGGAAAGATTTGGAAACAAAATGGAGCACTCTGTGAAATGGAATGAACAGTTGGAACCCATGCAGCTATAAAATGCCTTATTGAAAGACTTGGCACAGTTTGTTACCTTGGCCTTCCTTGGAACAGTGCAGCAGGCCAAGTCAACGTCAGCCAGAGAGCATCATGGGCAATTTAAGTGACACGTCAAAGAAAGCACAGGGACATTCTTACCAGCTGCGTTGAAGTGTTCGGCAAAATGGTCTTCCAGTTTGTGCGTTTGATCGTTCCAATGTACAGCAGAATCCAAATTGTGTTGTGTCTAATTTTACTCTGTGAAGTTATTTCTTCGACGATTCCTTCTGGAGCAGATAAGAAAAATACTGGAGGTTAAAAAGCTGTTCTACTTTCTAGACTAAATTAAGAAGATCTGTAATGTTAACTATGACCTTTATTCTTTATTTTTCTACTTGCTATCTGAAGGTAATGCTTAACTTTTTAACTCTTTTTCAGTTACTAATTTGTACCTACATTTTTTGGGCACAACTACGTTTGATCCAGAAATGGGACACGCATGGCAATGTTGTACATTTTCACTGTACTCTTGTAATACTGTACTTGAGTACACATGATAAAAAAATTCTAAATCTAATTGTAAATTATTTCATATCTTCACGATTTAGTACGCAACAGTTTTCTCCATTTCACGTTTGACTGATATCTTGGGTGTCCCAAAGATAGTCAAATCTCAGATTGCAATTGGTCTCAAAAAGGGTAACATGCAGCTAAAACATTTGCAGTTTCTCTTCAAAAATTGTTTGGTTCACAAATATTCATGTTTAACAATGGACAGAGCTTACAACTGAGTGTGGTCTTAGGTCGCGGCACCATTGATTTTGAAGAGTTCTTGGTGACGTTGGCGAGGCAGATGAGAGAAGAAGTGAAAGGAAAGTCTGACAAAGACATCGCAGAATTCTTTCGTGTATTTGATAGGTGAGTTTGAGATTCTACATGACTGATATAAACATGATAGCGCAGCAATTCTATTTTGAGTTTGTTGATTCTCCATTGTATGTATTGAAAAAGTGACAAGTTCCGAAAAGATCAGCAAAGCAATCAGAAAAACATCCCTGCTTCAAGGAAATGTAGGGTACGGGGCCGACTAGCTAAGTTGCCTGTTTAGCTACTTTGCAAGGGAGAGCATAAACAATAGTGTGGGTTTAATTCCTACACCACCTCAGGTTACCATGAATGACTCCCCTCAACACTCAACTCAGTCACAGTGACCCTCTGGTCGAAGTCACCACCAATCATCTCTCTCTAATGAAGTAGCAGCCACCTGATATGTTGACACAAAGGTGATTTTGCCTTTTGGTTCATGTAAATAAACCATTGTAGCAAATAAGTATATCAATTATACAAAATACTTCAGAAGCTGAAAAGATGAAATAATAATGAGAATCATTAATGTCACTCGCTTTAACACCATCTATCTAGAGAAGTGAAAAAGAGTCTGTGTTTTCAGCTCAATATAACTTCGTCATATCCAAAGTGAGGTAGAAGTGTGGAAACATTTGTTCCTAGAACATTTCTAGCGGGACTCGCAACTGGCAAACATGTGTTGAAATTTGTTTCATTTACATTGCATGTGACATGGTGCACCTTTCATGATCTTATACGAAAAGATATAAGAGTCGCCTGGAGACAGTTCTTTGAGGATTTACCAGGTTGAGGCTAAAAATCCTCAGCTTCACACAGCAGGAAAGTATTAACAGTTGAGAGTATTTTTCCTTCAACAAAGAAGACGAAACGGTGATCCATAGATAGTTGCAATACTCACAGATGTTTTGAAAATGTGGATAGACAGCATGTTTTCACTTCAGGGAGATAGTAGCATAATGGAAATGTCCCAGACGAGTGAGCCAGTGGATCCTGCTGATGCTCCAAGAACAAACTTTCAAATCTCATCCGGTGAGCTAGTGAAATAGAAAACTCAATCAATACATCTGCAGCATAAAACTGATGTCGTTGATGATAGTGAAAAGTCTGAGAGGTTGTTGTGAAAACCTATGTGGTTCACTTGTCTCCTTCAAGGAAGACAATCTGCCATCCTTACCTTGCTGGCCTGAATATATATCCAGACCAGTGGAACACTGTCTGATTTGTAACTGCACTCTGAAATTACTGAACAAGCAACTCCATTCAAGTGCAATTAGGCATGGACAACAATGCAGTCGTTGTCAGCAACACACTTATCCACGTAAAACGCGATGGAGAACATAAGTAGAGAATATCAACAGAAGATTTTCAGAAAACAAAACTGTCACGAACAAAATTGTGGAAGAGCACAAAGTGTGATTCAATATTATCATTGGAATGAAAGGGAAGCCATTACCAATTGAACTTAATTCAAGGTGATAATGTCAAATTATTTGTAATTGCTTTCAGAGCAGAGGGCACACTATTGAATTCAGGTCTTGAGAAATTTGAGACATTGTGTGCGAACTGTATCATTTTTGGATGAAAAAGGTGAGTTCAAGTGTGAGGTTTATGAAGCTATTTCCACATGTGTTCGTGCATGACATCTAGATTTGTTATAAGCCAGTTTTTAAATTGGATTACCTGATGAGATTAAATAATGTAAACTTCCAGACAGAAAGAAAGTGAAATTAGATGGATATGATCTTTTCTCAACTTCTATTTTGGTAAGGTAGATAACATTGCTGGATTGGGGACTTTCATACTTTTCTTGATGACTCTAGCCATGCTGACGGCTTCATCGATTGTTCTGAGCTGCATATTGCCATCATGGCTGCTGGGGAGCATGTTACAGAGGAGGAAGCTCATGAACTCATCAGGGAGTGGGACAAGAACACTGATGGCAAACTTGACTTGGATGGTATGTGCAAATGTTTAAAAATTAGCGATATTGTGTGGGTTTATTACTGAGTATTTAAACTATGTCTGCTTTCAATCAAATGTCTTCCACCCTTTACAGAATGGTCAAAGTTGTTGAAGAATGACCAGTAAAACAGCCAACATCCCTCAGCAACCCACTGTGATACAACAATTTCATGACCTGTGTGTCGTCACCCTTCTCCGATCAACTGCCTAGACATCTGAAATACACTCAATGATTGCAAAGAATTCAAAATCTGATTGACAGGACTGGAGGTACATATATAGCAAAGAGCTTCATAGTTGCTGTAATTCTCTCTTTGTGAGGAAGAAGCAATCGCATATGTATGAAACGCTCAGTGATTTTCCTCTCAGCCTGGAACGCTGCACAATTTATTCAAAACCATTTCCTAATAAAGTTAATGCCAATTTTTTCCACCCAGTTGTTGCGTTTCACTTGTGAGTGACAGGGATTCTCTGGATATTTATCCTCTATTTCCAGCAGGCAACAAAATCAAATGAGAAAGTGAAAAAGCAGTTTCTATATATTGGCAGCAAAAACATTTTCTTGACATGGCACATCTTTAATGAACACAGCATATCTCGATAGTCATATAAATAGTGAAGTATTTTCAAAGGGTATTCAACACTTCATGAAGAATACTTCGTCAACAACCTGCACACAGCAAATTCTACATTCGTAGATAAGCCACTTTTGTGATATTATGAAGTATAAATATTGGCCTCTCCAGCTCTCCTTTCAAATCATATCCCAGGATACACAGATGACGGCTGTCATCCAAATGACAAATTATCTTAAAGTGCAACATTATCACTGCCATTCACTGCACATTAATCAGCTGCTGTCAGTGTCAGATTGGAAACTACAAATTTGAATTCACACACAAGAATGCTTCACACTGAATCACAGCACAGTCTATAGCACAACAAGCTGCACTTGGTGACAGTTCACTGAAATGATTGTTCTGAGTAAACCATTGCACCATTACGTTTTATCATAGAATCCTTACACTGTGGAAACAGTCTATTTAGTCCATCAAGTCCACACCAACCCTCCAAAGAGCATCCCTCACTCTCCTCTATCCTTGTAACCATGCATCTCCCATGGCTTATTCATCTAGTCTACCCTCCCCAAGATACCATGGGCAATTAAGCATGGTTTGTTCACTAACAGGCTCATCTTTGGTCTACGGGAAGTAAAGGCAGTAGCCAGAGTAAAGCCATGTACACGAAGGGAGAATGTGCAAATTCCACGCAGACAGTTGGCCAAGGGTGGAATTGCACCCAGCTCTCTGTCACTGTGAGGAAGCAGTACCAAACACTGATCCACTGTGCAACAGTTAGTGTTATAGACAAAATGAGATGGCAATTGCCTCACACAATTTCAAGTATGAGACACAAAAATGAAATCAAGGATCAAGTAGTGCAACAATACATTCAGCACCATTTACAAGATGCAACACAGAAATTCACCAAGGTTCTGGCGAAAAAATATGCTTATCCCATGAACATTACCACCTGGAAGTGCTGTGCTGGGCTTTCAATGGGGTCCTTCATTCTTTCATCTTGCAGATTTCAGAGGCCTGTCATTTTAGTTCTCCACCCGGCCATCTTTCGTGCAAAAGAAAGATCTGTGATGCAATGGAAGACAGGCAAAATTGATGACAGAAGAGTCGGTCTTCTGGGGCCAAAGCAAATTGATTTGGGGCAAGAAAGCAAACAAATAAACCAAAATGTGCCTGAAGCAGGTGTGCACCTTCACTGAACAAGCATTCAAAACGAAAGATTTGGAAACAAAATGGAGCACTCTGTGAAATGGAATGAACAGTTGGAACCCATGCAGCTATAAAATGCCTTATTGAAAGACAAGGCACAGTTTGTTACCTTGACCTTCCTTGGAACAGTGCAGCAGGCCAAGTCAATGTCAGCCAGAGAGCATCATGGGCAATTTAAGTGACACGTCAAAGAAAGCACAGGGACATTCTTACCAGTTGCGTTGAAGTGTTCGGCAAAATGGTCTTCCAGTTTGTGCGTTTGATCGTTCCAATGTACAGCAGAATCCAAATTGTGTTGTGTCTAATTTTACTCTGTGAAGTTATTTCTTCGACGATTCCTTCTGGAGCAGATAAGAAAAATACTGGAGGTTAAAAAGCTGTTCTACTTTCTAGACTAAATTAAGAAGATCTGTAATGTTAACTATGACCTTTATTCTTTATTTTTCTACTTGCTATCTGAAGGTAATGCTTAACTTTTTAACTCTTTTTCAGTTACTAATTTGTACCTACATTTTTTGGGCGCAACTACCTTTGATCCAGAGATGGGACACGCATGGCAATGTTGTACATTTTCACTGTACTCTTGTAATACTGTACTTGAGTACACATGATAAAAAAATTCTAAATCTAATTGTAAATTATTTCATATCTTCACGATTTAGTACGCAACAGTTTTCTGCATTTCACATTTGACTGATATCTTGGGTGTCCCAAAGATAGTCAAATCTCAGATTGCAATTGGTCTCAAAAAGGGTAACATGCAGCTAAAACATTTGCAGTTTCTCTTCAAAAATTGTTTGGTTCACAAATATTCATGTTTAACAATGGACAGAGCTCACAATAGAGTGTGGTCTTCGGTCGCGGCACCATTGATTTTGAAGAGTTCTTGGTGACGTTGGCGAGGCAGATGAGAGAAGAAGTGAAAGGAAAGTCTGACAAAGACATCGCAGAATTCTTTTGTGTACTTGATGGGTGAGTTTGAGATTCTACATGACTGATATAAACATGATAGCGCAGCAATTCTATTTTGAGTTTGTTGATTCTCCATTGTATGTATTGAAAAAGTGACAAGTTCCTAAAAGATCAGCAAAGCAATCAGAAAAACATCCCTGCTTCAAGGAAATGTAGGGTACGGGGCCGACTAGCTAAGTTGCCTGTTTAGCTACTTTGCAAGGGAGAGCATAAACAATAGTGTGGGTTTAATTCCTACACCACCTCAGGTTACCGTGAATGACTCCCCTCAACACTCAACTCAGTCACAGTGACCCTCTGGTCGAAGTCACCACCAATCATCTCTCTCTAATGAAGTAGCAGCCACCTGATATGTTGACACAAAGGTGATTTTGCCTTTTGGTTCATGTAAATAAACCATTGTAGCAAATAAGTATATCAATTATACAAAATACTTCAGAAGCTGAAAAGATGAAATAATAATGAGAATCATTAATGTCACTCGCTTTAACACCATCTATCCAGAGAAGTGAAAAAGAGTCTGTGTTTTCAGCTCAATATAACTTCGTCATATCCAAAGTGAGGTAGAAGTGTGGAAACATTTGTTCCTAGAACATTTCTAGCGGGACTCGCAACTGGCAAACATGTGTTGAAATTGGTTTCATTTACATTGCATGTGACATGGTGCACCTTTCATGATCTTATACGAAAAGATATAAGAGTCGCCTGGAGACAGTTCTTTGAGGATTTACCAGGTTGAGGCTAAAAATCCTCAGCTTCACACAGCAGGAAAGTATTAACAGAGATAATGGGAACTGCAGATGCTGGAGCATTCCAAGATAATAAAATGTGAGGCTGGATGAACACAGCAGGCCAAGGAGCACAAAAGCTGACGTTTCGGGCCTCGACCCTTCATCAGAGAGGGGGATGGGGAGAGGGAACTGGAATAAATAGGGAGACAGGGGGAGGCGGACCGAAGATGGAGAGTAAAGAAGATAGGTGGAGAGAGTATAGGTGGGGAGGTAGGGAGGGGATAGGTCATTCCAGGGAAGACGGACAGGTCAAGGAGGTGGGATGAGGTTGGTAGGTAGCTGGGGGTGCGGCTTGGGGTGGGAGGAAGGAATGGGTGAGAGGAAGAGCCGGTGAGGGAGGCAGAGACAGGTTGGACTGGTTTTGGGATGCAGTGGGCCGGGGGGAAGAGCTGGGCTGGTTGTGTGGTGCAGTTGGGGGAGGGGACGAACTGGGCTGGTTTAGGGATGCAGTAGGGGAAGGGGAGATTTTTAAACTGGTGAAGTCCACATTGATACCATATGGCTGCAGGGTTCCCAGGCGGAATATGAGTTGCTGTTCCTGCAACCTTTGGGTGGCATCATTGTGGCAGTGCAGGAGGCCCATGATGGACATGTCATCAAGAGAATGGGAGGGGGAGTGGAAATGGTTTGCGACTGGGAGGTGCAGTTGTTTGTTGCGAACTGAGCTGAGGTGTTCTGCAAAGCGGTCTCCAAGCCTCCGCTTGGTTTCCCCAATGTAGAGGAAGCCACACCGGGTACAATGGATGCAGTATACCACATTGGCAGATGTGCAGGTGAACCTCTGCTTAATGTGGAATGTCATCTTGGGGCCTGGGATAGGGGTGAGGGAGGAGGTGTGGGGGCAAGTGTAGCATTTCCTGCGGTTGCAGGGGAAGGTGCCAGGTGTGGTGGGTTTGGAGGGCAGTGTGGAGCGAACAAGGCAGTCACGGAGAGAGTGGTCTCTCCGGAAAGCAGACAGGGGTGGGGATGGAAAAATGTCGGGTGGTGGGGTCGGATTGTAAATGGCGAAATGGTCGGAGGATGATGCGTTGTATCCGGAGGTTGGTAGGGTGGTGTGTGAGAACGAGGGGGATCCTCTTAAGGCGGTTGTGGCGGGGGCGGGGTGTGAGGGATGTGTTGCGGGAAATACGGGAGACGCGGTCAAGGGCGTTCTCGATCACTGTGGGGGGAAAGTTGCGGTCCTTAATGAACTTGGACAGCTGGGATGTGCGGGAGTGGAATGTCTTATCGTGGGAGCAGATGCGGCGGAGGCGGAGGAATTGGGAATAGGGGATGGAATTTTTGCAGGAGGGTGGGTGGGAGGAGGTGTATTCTAGGTAGCTGTGGGAGTCGGTGGGCTTGAAATGGACATCAGTTACAAGCTGGTTGCCTGAGATGGAGACTGAGAGGTCCAGGAAGGTGAGGGATGTGCTGGAGATGGCCCAGGTGAACTGAAGGTTGGGGTGGAAGGTGTTGGTGAAGTGGATGAACTGTTCGAGCTCCTCTGGGGAGCAAGAGGCGGCGCCGATACAGTCATCAATGTACCGGAGGAAGAGGTGGGTTTGGGGCCTGTGTAGGTGTGGAAGAGGGACTGTTCCACGTAACCTACAAAGAGGCAGGCATAGCTGGGGCCCATGCGGGTGCCCATGGCCACCCCCTTAGTCTGTAGAAAGTGGGAGGAGTCAAAAGAGAAGTTGTTGAGTGTGAGGACGAGTTCAGCTAGGCGGATGCGAGTGTCGGTGGAGGGGGACTGGTCAGGCCTGCGGGACAGGAAGAAGCGGAGGGCCTTGAGGCCATCTCCATGCGGAATGCAGGTGTACAGGGACTGGACTTCCATGGTGAATATGAGGTGTTGGGGGCCAGGGAATTGGAGGTCCTGGAGGAGGTGGAGGGTGTGGGTGGTGTCACGGACGTGTGGGGAGTTCCTGGGCCAAAGGGGAGAAAATGGAGTCCAGATAGGTGGAGATGAGTTCGGTGGGGCAGGAGCAGGCTGAGACGATGGGTCGACCAGGGCAGGCAGGTTTGTAGATTTTGGGAAGGAGATAGAAACGGGCCGTGCGGGGTTGGGGAACAATGAGGTTGGAGGCTGTGGGTGGGTGGTCCCCTGAGGTGATGAGGTCGTGAATGGTGTTGGAGATGATGGTTTGGTGCTCGGGTGTGGGGTCATGATCGAGGAGGCAGTAGGAGGTGGTGTCGGAGAGTTGGCGTCTGGCCTCGGCGATGTAGAGGTCAGTGCGCCATAATACCACTGCGCCACCCTTGTCTGCGGGTTTGATGGTGAGGTTGGGGTTGGAGCGGAGGGAACGGAGGGCTGCCCGTTCTGCGGGGGAGAGGTTGGAGTGGGTGAGAGGGGTGGAGAGGTTGAGGCGGTTGATGTCTCGACGGCAGTTGGAGATGGAGAGGTCGAGGGAGGCCAGGAGGCCTGGGGGTGGTGTCCAGGAGGAGGACTTGTGCTGGAAGCGGGTGAAGGGGTCAGTGGAAGGAGGGTTGGGTTACCGGTTGAAGAAGTTGGCATGGAGGCGAAGACGGCGGAAAAACTGCTCTATGTCCAACCGTGACTGGTATTCGTTGATGTGTGGTTGTAGGGGGACAAAGGTGAGCCCCTTGCTAAGGACTGACCGTTCGTCCTCAGTCAGTGGGAGGTCTGGGGGGATGGTGAAGATGCGGCAGGGCTCAGTGTGGCTGTCTCCTCTGGGGTTGCTGGCTGTGGAGGTTGTGGCCGGAGCGATGAGGTCGTCGGCCGTGGGCGGGGTTCCGTCGGCCGTGGGCGGGGTTTCGCCGGCGTCGGCCGTGGGCGGGGTTACGTCGGCCGTGGGCGGGGTTCCGTCGGCGTCGACCGTGGGCGGGGTTCCGTCAGCGGTTGGAGGATCGGGGTGGGTGAAGCAGCTGCGGTGAGGGTCGTGTGTGTGGTGAAGTACCTGGACGTGGAGGTGGTAACTGCTGCAGCGGTTCCGGTGCCGTGGGCGGGGTTCCTTCGGCGTCGACCGTGGGCGGGGTTCCGTCGGCGTCGACCGTGGGCGGGGTTTCGTCGGCGGTTATTAACAGTTTTAACTGTTATTAAGTAAAAGTATTAACAGTTGAGACTATTTTCCCTTCAACAAAGAAGACTAAACGGTGATCCATAGATGGTTGCAATACTCACAGATGTTTTGAAAATGTGGATAGACAGCATGTTTTCACTTCAGGGAGATAGTAGCATAATGGAAATGTCTCAGACTAGCGAGCCAGTGGATCATGCTGATGCTCCAAGAACAAACTTTCAAATCTCATCCGGTGAGCTAGTGAAATAGAAAACTCAATCAATACATCTGCAGCTGATGTCGTTGATGATAGTGAAAAGTCTGAGTGGTTGTTGTGAAAACCTATGTGGTTCACTTGTCTCCTTCAAGGAAGACAATCTGCCATCCTTACCTTGCTGGCCTGAATATATATCCAGACCAGTGGAACGCTGTCTGATTTGTAACTTCACTCTGAAATTACTGAACAAGCAACTCCATTCAAGTGCAATTAGGCATGGACAACAATGCAGTCGTTGTCAGCAACACACTTATCCACGTAAAAGGCGATGGAGAACATAAGGAGAGAATATCAACAGAAGATTTTCAGAAAACAAAACTGTCACGAACAAAATTGTGGAAGAGCACAAAGTGTGATTCAATATTATCATTTGAATGAAAGGGAAGCCATTTCCAATTGAACATAATTCAAGGTGATAATGTCAAATTATTTGTAATTGCTTTCAGAGCAGAGGGCACACTATTGAATTCAGGTCTTGAGAAATTTGAGACATTGTGTGGGAACTGTATCATTTTTGGATGAAACAGGTGAGTTCAAATGTGAGGTTTATGAAGCTATTTCCACATGTGTTCGTGCATGACATCTAGATTTGTTGTAAGCCAGTTTTTAAATTGGATTACCTGATGAGATTAAATAATGTAAACTTCCAGACAGAAAGAAAGTGAAATTAGATGGATATGATCTTTTCTCAACTTCTATTTTGGTAAGGCAGATAACATTGCTGGATTGGGGACTTTCATACTTTTCTTGATGACTCTAGCCATGCTGACGGCTTCATCGAATGTTCTGAGCTGCATATTGCCATCATGGCTGCTGGGGAGCATGTTACAGAGGAGGAAGTTCATGAACTCATCAGGGAGTGGGACAAGAACAGTGATGGCAAACTTGACTTTGATGGTATGTGCAAATGTTTAAAAATTAGCGATATTGTGTGGGTTTATTACTGAGTATTTAAACTATGTCTGCTTTCAATCAAATGTCTTCCACCCTTCACAGAATGGTCGAAGATGTTGGAGAATGTCCAATAAAACAGCCAACATCCATCAGCAACCCACTGTGATACAAAAATTTCATGACCTGTGCGTCGTCTCCCTTCTCCGAATCACTGCCTAGACATCTGAAATACACTCAATGATTGCAAAGAATTCAAAATCTGTTTGACAGGACTGGAGCTACATATATAGCAAAGAGCTTCATAACTGCTGTAAGTCTCTCTTTGTGAGGAAGAAGCAATCGCATATGTATGAAATGCTCAGTGATTTTCCTCTCAGCCTGGAACGCTGCACAATTTATTCAAAACCATTTCCTAATAAAGTTAATGCCAATTTTTTCCACCCAGTTGTTGCATTCCACTTGTGAGTGACAGGTATTCTCTGGATATTTATCCTCTATTTTCAGCAGGCGACAAAATCAAATGAGAAAGTGAAAAAGCAGTTTCGAAATATTGGCAGCAAAACCATTTTCTTGACATGGCACATCTTTCATGAACACAGCATATCTCGATAGTCGTATAAATACTAAAGTATTTTCAAAGGGTATTCAACACTTCATGAAGAATACTTCATCAACAACCTGCACACAGCAAATTCTACATTCGTAGATAAGCCATTTTTGTGATAATATGAGGAATAAATATTGGCCTCTCCGGCTCTCCTTTCAAATCATATCCCAGGATCCACAGATGACGGCTGTCATCCAAATGACAAATTATCTTAAAGTTCAACATTATCACTGCCATTCACTGCACATTAATCAGCTGCTGTCAATGCCAGATTGGAAACTACAAATTTGAATTCACACACAAGAATGCTTCACTCTGAATCACAGCACAGTCTAGAGCACAACAAGCTGCAGTTGGTGACAGTTCACTGAAATGATTGTTATGAGTAAACCATCGCACCATTACATTTTATGATAGAATCCTTACATTGTGGAAACAGTCTACTTAGTCCATCAAGTCCACACCAACCCTCCAAAGAGCATCCCTCACTCTCCTCTATCCTTGTAACCATGCATTTCCCATGGCTTATTCATCTAGTCTACCCTCCCCAAGATACCATGGGCAATTAAGCATGGTTTGTTCACTAACAGGCTCATCTTTGGTCTACGGGAAGTAAATGCAGTAGCCAGAGTAAACCCATGTACACGCAGGGAGAATGTACAAATTCCACGCAGACAGTTGGCCAACGGTGGAATTGCACCCAGCTCAAGACCAGATTGCTTGGAGGAAAATTCTTACCTCAAGGCAGGCACTCACAGAATCTGGGACTTGGTCTGGGGAGGTGAAGAAATCTCGTAGCGTGATGTAAACATGAAAATTCCAAAAGCATTTCCTGTGCTGGGTTTTCAATGGGGGCCTTCATTCTTTAATCTTGCAGATTTCAGAGGCCTGTCATTTTAGTTCTCCACCTGGCCATCTTTCGTACAAAAGAAAGATCTGTGATGCAGTGGGTTACAGGGAAAACTGATTGTGGACGAGTCAGTCCTCAGGGGTCAAAGGAAATTGATTTGGTGCAAGAAAGTAAACAAATATACCAAAATGAGCCTCAGCCAGGTGTGCCTCTAGCTGAACAAATATTAAAAAGGAAAGAAAATAGAGTACACTGAGTACATAGAGTACAAATCTCACTGTTTAGCACCATCTTTAGAGACATGTAAACGGTGTTTGTGTCTGGGTCCAACACAATTTCTTCAAACCTGAATTGAGGTAGAAATACAGAAACATTTGGTGCAAGAAACGTTTCCAGCAAAACTCGCAACTTTCAAACATGTATTGAAATTTGTTTCATCTGCATCATATGTCACACGCAGTTACTTTCATCATTTCATAAAAAGGGTTGAAGTGGCACTGGAGATCGTGCTTCCTGGATTTACGAGGATGAGACTAGAAATGCTCAGGTGTACACCGAGGGAAAAGATTAACAGTTGAGTCTACTTTCGCTTCAATAAAGAAGATAGAACAGAGAACATTACAGTGCAGCACAGGCCATTCGGTCCTTGATGTTGTGCTGACCTGTGAAACCAATCTGAAGCCCATCTAACCTACACTATTCCATTATCATCCATATGTATATCCAATGACAATTTAAATGCCCTTAAATTTGGTGAGTCGACTACTGTTGCAAGCAGGTGGTGACACAAATACGGATGCAAAGTTCATAGATATTTTGACAACATGGGCAGACAGCATGTTTTCACTTCAGGGAGATGGGAAGATTGTGGAACTATCACTGGACTAACGAGCCAGTAGCCCATGCTGATGCTCCAGGAGCAAGCTTTGAAATCGCATCCTGTCAGCTGTTGAATTAGAAAACTCAGTCAAAAAACCTGTAGCATAACTTTAAGGATGACTGTGACAGTTGCCACTGATTATTGTGAAAGCCTCTCTGATTCACTTGAGTCCTTTATGGAAGACAATCCACCATCCTTACCTCTCTGGTCTGAAAGTGTCTCCAGTTCACTAGAATTGTGTCTGATGTGTAACTGCATTCTGGAATTACTCATCGAGCAAGTCCATTCGAGAGCAATTCGGCATGGACAACAATGCCGCCCTTGTCAGATCCATGTAAAAAGCTACGGAGGGCATAAGTAGAGACAATCATCCGAAGATACTTCAAACAAAAACTGCCATGACCAAAAATGTCGAAACAAAAATGTATTCAAGATTACAATACCAATTAAAGGGAAGCGAGGCATGGATTGAATGTAATAGAAGTTTATAAAGACAAATTCTTTGAAATTGCATTCAGAGTAGAGGGCACACTATTCTGTTCAGGACTTGAGTAATTTGAGACATTGTGTGGGAAGTGTAGCTTTCTCGGATTGAACAGATGACTTTAGACCTGAGGTTTCTGAAGCTCTTTCCTGAGATGTTCATACATTACATCTAGATATGTTTTAGACCAGTGATTAAATAATGTAAATTTCCAGGCAGAAAACAAAGTGAAATGAGATGGACCTGATCTTTTCTCATGCAGCAACTTCTATTTTGGTCAGTAGGATAACTTGACTGGATTGGGGACATTCATACTTTCCTTGCTGACTCCAGCAATGCTGATGGTTTCATCGATCGTCATGAGCTGAATGTTGTCATCAATGCTATTGGGAAACATTTTGCAGAGGAGGAAATTCATGAATTCATGAAACAATCGGACAAGAACAATGATGGGAAACTTGATGTTTGTTGTATGTCCAAATAATAAAAACAAATTCATTAGTGATACTATATTGGTTTAGTATTGAGTATTTAAAAGAATCATATACCTTCCTCTGTCTACAGAATGGGTGAAGATGATGGAGAAGACCCAATAAGTAACCAGCGTCCCTCAGCAATCCATTATGATTCAACAAGTTAATGAATTCCTGGCTGCTACAGTTTTTTACTTTGTGAGGAAGACGTAACTCCTATGAACGAAATGCTTTGTCATTTTTTTACCGGCACGGAACACTGCACAGTTTATTTGCAACCCTTTCCTAATAAACCTAATCTCAATGTTTTTCCAACCAATTGTTGTTGCATTTCATTTAGTGAATGCCACGGATTCTGTAGATTTTTGTTCTCTATTTTTAGCAGTTGACAATGTTCAATTATATCATTCAAAAGAGTTTTCTATATTGGCACCAAAACCATTTCCAGTTAAATGGTACATCTTTCATGAACACAGCATATCTTAAACAGGTGTTATAAATATGAAGTATTTTGAAAGGGTATTCAGTATTTTATGAAGGAAATGCAGTCATCAAACTGCATACACAAAGCCCACAGAAGTAGATAACCTGTTTTTGTGATATTATGAGGAATAAATATTGGCCTCTCCTGCTTGTCTTTTAAATCATGTTAGAGGATCCACAGATCGTGGCTGTCATCCAAAAGAAAAAGTATCTGAGAAGCAACACACCCTTGGTATTACACTGGGCGCTCGTCAGCAGGTTCGAGTGTTAGACTAGAAACCACTACTTGGCATTCACAGACATGAGTGCATCAAACAGAGCCACAGCTCAGTCATTAGCACAACAAGCTGCAGTTGGTGAACATTTACTCAAATGATTGTTATGAGTGATCCATTGTGCCTTTATGTTTAACGATAGAATCATTACAGTGTGGAAGTAGGCTATTCAGCCCATCAAGCCCACACCACTCGTCCACAGAGCATCCCACGCTCTCCCCTGTACTTGTAACCCTGCATCTCCCATGGCTAATTCATCTAACCTACTCTCCCCGAGATACTATGGGCAACTTAGCATGGCCAAACTGGCCAAAATGCATATCTTTGGACTATGGGAAGGAACTGGAGCAACTGGGGGAAACACATAGACACAGGGAGAATGTGCAAACTCCACACAGACAGTTGGCCAAGAGTGGAATTGAACACAGCTCCCTGTCACTGTGAGGAAGCAGTGCTAACCACTGAGACACCATGCAACCCTTAGAATTACAGGGAAAGACAAGATGGCAATTGCCTCACAACATTTAAAGCATGAAACACATGCAGTAAATCAAGGAACAAGTCGTATAACAATACATTTATCACAATAATTCTGCAAAACAAGCTGCAGTTGGTGAAAGTTCACTTAAAGAATTGTTATGAGTAAACCATTGCACCATTATGTTTAATCGTAGAATACTAACAGTGTGGAAACAGGCTGCATTGTCCATCACATTTACACCAACACTCTATGGACCATCCCTCACGCAACTCTTTCCTTGTAACCTTGCATTTCCCATGGTTAATTCATAGAATCTACCCTCCCCAAGATACCATGCGCAATTTAGCATGGCCTGCTCACCTAGCATGCACATCTTTGGCCTGCAGGAATTAAATGGAGTAACCAGAGGAAACCCACATAGACACAGGGAGAATGTGCAAACTCCACGCAGACAGTTGGCCAAGGGTGGAATTGAACTCAGCTCTACGTGAGGCAACAGTGCAAACCACTGATACACTGTGCAACACTTAGTGTTGAAGGCAAAAAGAGGTGACAATTGCCTCAAACAACTTAAAGTATGAAACTCACACATGAAATCAAGGAACAAGTAGTGTAACAATACACTCAGCACCATTTACAAGATGCATTACAGAAACTCACCAAGGTTCAGTCGAAAAAATATGCTTATCCCATGAACTTTACCACCTGGAAATAGAACGGCAGCAAGTACATGGGAACACCACCACCTGCACATTCCCCTGCAAGACACTCACCATCCTGACTTGGAACTATATCTCCATTTACACCATGTCTTTGTGTCATTGCAGACATTGTGAGCTGACTTGCACTAAATGGATGGCAGTGGCTCAAGACATTCAACCAAAACGTCACAAGTGAATAGTAGGCACATCCAGGTGATAGTACCTCGCTATATATTTATCTACGTGCTGAACAGATATCAAGACCAGCCTGCTTGGAGGAAAATTCTTACCTCGAGGCAGGCACTCACAGCATCCGGAAGTTGGCACGGGGAGGTGAAGAAGTCTCACAGGGTGATGGAATCATGAAATTTCCAAAAGCATTTCCTGTGCTGGGTTCTCAATGGGGGCCTTCATTGTTTAATTTTGCAGATTTCAGAGGCCTGTCATTTAACTTCTCCACCCGGCCATCTTTCGTACAAAAGAAAGATCTGTGATGCAATGAAAGACAGGGAAATTTGATGACAGAAGAGTCAGTCTTCTGGGGCCAAAGCAAATTGATTTGGGGCAAGAAAGCAAACAAATAAACCAAAATGTGCCTGAAGCAGGTGTGCACCTTTACTGAACAAACATTCAAAAGGAAAGATTTGGAAACAAAATGGAGCACTCTGTGAAATGGAATGAAAAGTTGCAGCCGATGCAGCTATAAAATGCTTTGTTGAAAGACAAGGCACAGTTTGTTACCTTGACCTTCCTTGGAACAGTGCAGCAGGCCAAGTCAATGTCAGTCAGAGAGCATCATGGGCAATTAAAATGACACGTCAACGAAAGCACAGGGACATTCTTACGAGCTGCGTTGAAGTACTCGGCAAAATGGTCTTCCAGTTTGTGCGTTTGATCGTTCCAATGTACAGCAGAATCCAAATTGTGTTGTGCGTAACTTTACTCTGTGAAGTTATTTCTTCGACGAATCCTTCTGGAGCAGAGAAGAAAAATACTGGAGGTAAAAAAGCTGTTCTACTTTCTAGACTAAATTAAGAAGAACTGTAATGTTAACTATGATCTTTATTCTTTATTTTTCTACTTGCTATCTGAAGGTAACGCACAACTTTTTAACTCTTTTTCAGTTACTAATTTGTACCTACATTTTTTGGGCGCAAGTACCTTTTATCAAGAAATGGGACATGCGTGGCAATGTTGTACATTTTCACTGTACTCCTGTAATACTGTACTTGAGTACACATGATAAAAAAATTCTAAATCTAATTGTAAATTATTTCATATCTTCACGATTTAGTACGCAACAGTTTACTTCATTTCACGTTTGCCTGATATCTTGGGTGTCCCAAAGATAGTCAATTCTCAGATTGCAATTGGTCTCAAAAAGGGTAACATGCAGCTTAAACATTAGCAGTTTCACTTCAAAAATCGTTTGGTTCACAAATATTCATGTTTAACAATGGACAGAGCTTACAACTGAGTGTGGTCTTAGGTAGCGGCACCATTGATTTTGAAGAGTTCTTAGTGACGATGGCGAGTCAAATGAGAGAAGAAGTGAAAGGATGTCTGACAAAGACATCGCAGAATTCTTTCGCGTATTTGATGGGTGAGTTTGAGATTCTACATGACTGGTATAAACATGATAGCGCAGCAATTCTATTTTGAGTTTGTTGATTCTCCGTTGTATGTATTGAAAAAGAGACAAGTTTCTAAAAGATCAGCAAAGCAATCAGAAAAACATCCCTGCTTCAAGGAAATGTAGGGTACGGGACCGATTAGCTCAGTTCCCTGGTTAACTGGTTTGCAAGGGAGAGCATACACAATAGTGTGGGTTTAATTCCTACACCAGCTCAAGTTACCGTGAATGACACCCCTCAACTCTCAACTCAGTCACAGTGACCGTCTGGTCGAACTCACCACCAATCATCTCTCTCTAATGAAATAGCAGCCACCTGATATGTTGACACAAAGGTGACTTTACCTTTTGCTTCATGTAAGTAAACCGTTGCAGCAAACGAGTATGTCAATGATACAAAATACTGCAGAAGCTGAAAAGATGAAATAATAATGAGAATCATTAATGTCACTCGCTTTAACACCATCTACCTAGAGAAGCAAAAAAGAGTCTGTGTTTTCAGCTCAATATAATTTCTTCATATCCAAAGTGAGGTAGAAGTGTGGAAACATTTGTTCCTAGAACATTCCTAGCAGGACTCGCAACTGGCAAACATGTATTGAAATTTGTTTCATTTACATTGCATGTGACATGGTGCACCTTTCATGATTTTATACTAAAAGATATCAGAGTTGCCTGGAGACAGTTCTTTGAGGATTGACCAGGTTGAGACTAAAAATCCTCAGCTTCACACATCAGGAAAGTATTAACAGTTGAGTCTATTGTCCCTTCAACAAAGAAGACTAAAGAGTGATCCATAGATATATGCAATACTCACAGATGTTTTGACAACTTTGACAGACAGCATGTTCTCACTTCAGGGAGATAGTAGCACAGTGGAAACGTCCCGGGCTAGCGAGCCAGTGGAGCCTGCTGATGCTCCAGAAACAAACTTTTAAATCTCATCCTGTGAGCTAGTGATATAGTAAACTCAATCAATACATCTGCAGCATAAAAGTGATGTGGTGATGATCGTGACAAGTGTTATTGATTGTTGTGAAAACCTATGTGGTTCACTTGTCTCTTTCAAGGAAGACAATCTGCCATCCTTACCTTGCTGGCCGGAATATATATCCAGACCAGTGGAACGTTGTCTGATTTGTAACTGCACTCTGAAATTACTGAACAAGCAACCCCATTAAAGAGCAATTAGGCATGGACAACAATGCAGTCCTTGTCAGCAACACACTTATCCACGTAAAAAGTGATGGAGAACATAAGAAGAGAAAATCAATCGAAGATTTTCAGAAGAAAACTGTCATGAACCAAATTGTGGACACAGCAAGTGTGATTCATTATTGTCACTGGAATGAAAGGGAAGCTAGTTCCAACTCAGAGAGTCAAAGGCTATAATGACAAATATTTTGTAATTGCTTTCAGAGCAGAGGGCACACGGTGCAATTCAGGCCTTGAGAAATTTGAGACATTGTGTGGGAAATATATCATTTTTGGATGGAACAGGTGAGTTTAGACCTAAGCTGTATGAAGCTGTTTCCTCAGATGATTGTACAACATATCTCGATTTGTTGTAAGCCAGTGATTAAAATGGATTACTTGATGAGATTAAACAATGTAAATTTCCAGACAGAAAGAAACTGAAATTAGATGAATATGATCTTTTCACTATTTCTATTTTGGTAATGTAGAAAACATTGCTGGATTGTGACATTCACACTTTTCTTGATGACTCTAGCAATGCTGACAGTCTCATTGATCGTGATGAGCTGAATATTGTCATCGAGGAGGCTGGGGAGCATGTTACCGAGGAGGAATTTCATGAATTCATCAGCGAGTGGGACAAGAACAGTGATGCAATCTTGATTTTGATGGTATGTGCAAATTTTTTAAAAATTAGCGATATTGTGTTGGTTTAGTATTGAGTATTTAAACTATTTAGGTTTTCAATCAAATATCTTCCAAACTTTTCAGAATGGTCTAAGTTGTTGCAGAATGTCCAGTAAAAAATGTCAACATCTGTCAGCCACCCATTATGATTCAACAATTTAATGAACTCTGTGCTGTCGCCCTTCTGCAGCCAACAGCCTCGGCATCTGAATACACTCAATGATTGCAAAAAATTCAAAATCTGTTCAACAGGACTGGAGCTACACATGTAACAAAGAGCTTCATATTTGCTGCAGTTCTTTCTTTGTGAGGAAGAAGCAATCTCCGATGAATGACAAGTTTCGGCATTTTGCGATCCATATGGAATACGGCACAATTTATTCACAACAATTTCCTTGCAAAGTTCTGATTGATTTTTCCAGACAGTTATTGTTGCATTTCACCTGGTCAATGACATGGATTCTCTGGATATTTATTCTCTATTTCCAGGAGGCAACAATGTTAAATTACACAACGAAAAATCAGTTTCTATATATTGGCAGCAAAACCATTTTCTTTATTTAGCACATCTTTCATGAACACAGCAGATCTTGACAGTTCTTCTAAATATTGAAGTATTTTGAAAGGGTATTCGGTATTTCATCAAGGATTCGCAGTCACCAACCTGCACACAGCAAATTCCACATCAGTACACAAGCCACTCTTCAGATGCTTGTGGACTAAATTTTTGCGTCTCCAGCCCTTCTTTTAAATCGTATCCCAGGATCCATAGATGATGGCTGTCATCCAAAAGACAAATTACCTGAAACTGCAACATTCCCATGGCCTTACACTGCCCATTAATCAGCAGCTTCAGGGTCCGACCAGAAAACTACAAATTTGAATTCACAGACAAGAATCATTCAAACTGAACCACAGCACAGTCTATAGCACAACAAGCTGCAGTTGGTGACAGTTCACTGAAATGATTGTTATGAGTAAACCATTGTGCTACTATGTTTAATCATAGAATCCCAACAGTGTGGAAACAGGCTACTTAGTCCATCAAGTCCACACCAACCCTCCAAAGAGCATCCCTCACTCTCCTCTATCCTTGTAACCCTGCATTTCCCATGGCTTATCCATCTAATCTACCCTCCCCAAGATACCATGGTCAATTTGGCACGGCTTGTTCGCCTAACATGCACATCTTTGTTCCACAGGAAGTAACTGCAGTAACCAGAGTAAACCCATGTACATTCAGGGAGAATGTGCAAACTCCACGCAGACAATTAGCCAAGGGTGGAATTGTACCCAGCTCTCTCTCACTGTTAGTCAGCAGTGCTAACCACTGTGCAACCCTTAGAGTTAGAGTCAAAATGAGACGGCATTGCCTCACACAATTTAAAGTGTGAAACACAAAAATGAAATCAATGATCAAGTAGTTTAAAAATACATTCATCACCACATACAAGATGCATTACAGAAATTCACCAAGCTTCTGTCGAAAAAATATGCTTATCCCATGAACATTGCCACCTGGAAGTAGAATGGCAGCAAGTACATGGGAACACCACCACCTGCACATTCCATTCCAAGCTACTCACCATCCTGACTTGGAACTATATCTCCATTTACACCATGACTTTGCTTCAAGTACCTGGTACTCCCTCCAGGCAGATATTGTGAGCTGACTTGCACTAAATGGACGGCAGTGGCTCAAGACATTCATCCAAAACAGTCACACGCGAATCGTAGGCACATCCAGGTGAGAGTACTGCACAAGATATTTATCTACCTGTTGAACAGATATCAAGACCAGCCTGCTTGGAGGAAAATTCTTACGTCGAGGCAGGCACTCACAGAATCTGGAAGTTGGCCTGGGGAGGTGAAGAAATCTCACAGCGTGATGGAATCATGAAAATTCCAAAAGCATTTCCTGTGCTGGGTTTTCAGTGGGGGCCTTCATTCTTTAATTTTGCAGATTTAAGAGGCCTGTGAATTTAGTTCTCCACCCGGCCATCTTTTGTACAAAAGAAAGATCTGTGATGCAATGGAAGACAGGGAAAATTGATGACAGAAGATTCAGTCTTCTGGGGCCAAAGGAAATTGATTTGGGGAATGAAAATGGAATGAAAAGTTGCAGCCCATGCAGCTATAAAATGCCTTATTAAAAGACAAGGCACAGTTTGTTACCTTGACCTTCCTTGGAACAGTGCAGCAGGCCAAGTCAATGTCAGCCAGAGAGCATCATGGTGAATTAAAATGACACGTCTAAGAAAGCACAGGGACATTCTTACGAGCTGCGTTGAAGTGTTCAGCAAAATGGTCTTCCAGTTTGTGTGTTTGATCGTTCCAATGTACAGCAGAATTTAAATTGTGTCGTGTGTAATTTTAATCTGTGAAGTTATTTCTTCGACGATTCCTTCTGGAGCAGATAAGAAAAACACTGGAGGTAAAAAAGCTGTTCTACTTTCTAGACTAAATTAAGAAGAACTGTAATGTTAACTATGACCTTTATTCTTTATTTTTCTACTTGCTATCTGAAGGTAATGCTTAACTTTTTAACTCTTTTACAGTTACTATTTTGTACCGACATTTTTTGGGCGCAACTACCTTTGATCCAGAAATGGGACATGCGTGGCAATGTTGTACATTTTCACTGTACACCTGTAATACTGTACTTGAGTACACATGATAAAAAAATTTTACATCTAATTGTAAATTATTTCATATCTTCACGATTTAGTACGCAACAGTTTACTCCATTTCACATTTGACTGATATCTTGGGTGTCCCAAAGATAGTCAAATCTCAGATTGCAATTGGTCTCAAAAAGGGTAACATGCAGCAAAAACATTAGCAGTTTCACTTCAAAAATCGTTTGGTTCACAAATATTCATGTTTAACAATGGACAGAGCTTACAACTGAGTGTGGTCTTAAGTAGCGGCACCATTGATTTTGAAGAGTTCTTGGTGACAATGGCGAGGCAGATGAGAGAAGAAGTGAAAGGGAAGTCTGATAAAGACATCGCAAAATTCATTCATGTATTTGATGGGTGAGTTTGAGCTTCTACATGACTGGTATAAACATGATAGAGCAACAATTCTATTTTGAGTTTGTTGATTCTCCGTTGTTTGCATTGAAAAAGAGACAAGTTTCTAAAAGATCCGCAAAGCAATCAGAAAAACATCCCTGCTTCAAGGAAATGTAGGGTACGGGGACGATTAGCTCTGTTGCCTGTTTAGCTGGTTTGCAAGGGAGAGCATAGACAATAGTGTGGGTTTAATTCCTACACCACCTCAGGTTACCGTGAATGACTCCCCTCAACACTCAACTCAGTCACAGTGACCCTCTGGTCGAAGTCACCACCAATCATTTCTCGCTAATGAAATAGCAGCCACCTGAAATGTTGACACAAAGGTCAATTTACCTTTTAGTTCATGTAAATAAACCATTGTAGCAAACAAGTATATCAATTATACAAAATACTTCAGAAGCTGAAAATATGAAATAATAATGAGAATCATTAATGCCACTCGCTTTAACACCATCTATATAGAGAAGAAAAAAAAAGAGTCTGTGTCTTCACCTCAGTATAACTTCTTCATATCCAAAGTGAGGTAGAAGTGTGGAAACATTTGTTCCTAGAACACTTCCAGCAGGACTCGCAACTGTCAAACATGGATTGAAATTTGTTTCATTTACATTGCATGTGACATGGTGCACCTTTCATGATTTTATACTAAAAGATTTTGTACTATAAGAGTTGCCTGGAGACAGTTCTTTGAGGATTTACCAGGTTGAGGCTAAAAATCCTCAGCTTCACACATCAGGAAAGTATTAACAGTTGAGACTATTTTCCCTTCAACAAAAAAGTCTAAAGGGTGATCCATAGATAGTTGCAATACTCACAGATGTTTTGAAAATGTGGATAGACAGCATGTTTTCACTTCAGGGAGACAGTAGCATAATGGAAATGTCCCAGACTAGTGAGCGAGTGGATCCTGCTGATGCTCCAAGAACAAACTTTCAAATCTCATCCGGTGAGCTAGTGAAATAGAAAACTCAATCAATACATCTGCAGCATAAAACTGATGTCGTTGATGATAGTGAAAAGTCTGAGAGGTTGTTGTGAAAACCTATGTGGTTCACTTGTCTCCTTCAAGGAAGACAATCTGCCATCCTTACCTTGCTGGCCTGAATATATATCCAGACCAGTGGAACGCTGTCTGATTTGTAACTGCACTCTGAAATTACTGAACAAACAACTCCATTCAAGTGCAATTAGGCATGGACAACAATGCAGTCCTTGTCAGCAACACACTTATCCATGTAAAAGGCGATGGAGAACATAAGTAGAGAATATCAACAGAAGATTTTCAGAAAACAAAACTGCCACGAACAAAATTGTGGAAGAGCAGAAAGTGTGATTCAATATTATCATTTGAATGAAAGGGAAGCCATTTCCAGTTGAACATAATTGAAGGTGATAATGACAAATTATTTGTAATTGCTTTCAGAGCAGAGGGCACACTATTGAATTCAGGTCTTGAGAAATTTGAGATATTGTGTGGGAACTGTATCATTTTTGGATGACACAGGTGAGTTCAAGTGTGAGGTTTATGAAGCTATTTCCACATGTGTTCGTGCATGATATCTAGATTTGTTGTACGCCAGTTTTTAAATTGGATTACTTGATGAGATTAAATAATGTAAACTTCCAGACAGAAAGAAAGTGAAATTAGATGGATATGATCTTTTCTCAACTTCTATTTTGGTAAGGTAGATAACATTGCTGGATTGGGGACTTTCATACTTTTCTTGATGACTCTAGCAATGCTGACGGCTTCATCGATTGTTCTGAGCTGCATTTGGCCATCATGACTGCTGGGGAGCATGTTACAGAGGAGGAAGCTCATGAACTCATCAGGGAGTGGGACAAGAACACTGATGGCAAACTTGACTTGGATGGTATGTGCAAATTTTTAAAAATTATCAATATTGTGTGGGTTTATTATTGAGTATTTAAACGATGTCTGCTTTCAATCAAATGTCTTCCACCCTTTACAGAATGGTCGAAGTTGTTGAAGAATGACCAGTAAAACCATTGCACCATTACGTTTTATCATAGAATCCTTACATTGTGGAAACAGTCTACTTAGTCCATCAAGCCCACACCAACCCTCCAAAGAGTAACGCTCACTCTCCTCTATCCTTGTAACCATGCATTTCCCATGGCTTATTCATCTAGTCTACCATCCACAAGATACCATGGGCAATTAAGCATGGTTTGTTCACTAACAGGCTCATCTTTGGTCTATGGGAAGGAAATGCAGTAGCCAGAGCAAACCCATGTACACGCAGGGAGAATGTGCAAATCCCACGCAGACAGTTGGCCAAGGGTGGAATTGCACCCAGCTCTCTGTCACTGTGAGGAAGCAGTACCAACCACTGATCCACTCTGCAACAGTTAGTGTTATAGACAAAATGAGATGGCAATTGCCTCACACAATTTCAAGTATGAGACACAAAAATGAAATCAAGGATCAAGTCGTGTAACAATACATTCAGCACCATTTACAAGATGCAACACAGAAATTCACCAAGGTTCTGGCGAAAAAATATGCTTATCCCATGAACATTACCACCTGGAAGTAGAACGGCAGCAAGTACATGGGAACACCACCACCTGCACATTCCCCTCCAAGACACTCACCATCCTGACTTGGAATTAGATCTCCAATTTCACCATGACTTTGTTTCACATACCCGGTATTCCCTCCATGCAGACATTGTGAGCTGACTTGCACTAAATGGATGGCAGTGGCTCAAGATATTCAACCAAAACAGTCACACGTGAATCGTAGGCACGTCCAGGTGATCGTACCTTGCTATATATGTATCTATGTGCTGGACAGATATCAAGACCAAACTGCTTGGAGGAAAATTCTTATCTCGAGGCAGGCACTCACAGAATCTGGAAGTTGGCACGGGGAGGTGAAGAAGTCTCACAGGGTGACGGAATCATGAAAATTCCAAACGCAATTGCTGTGCTGGGTTTTCAATGGGGGCTTTCATTCTTTCATCTTGCAGATTTCAGAGGCATGTCATTTTAGTTCTTTACCCGGCCATCTTTTGTGCAAAAGAAAGATCTGTGATGCAATGGAAGACAGGGAAAATTGATGACAGAAGAGTCGGTCTTCTGGGGCTAAAGCAAATTGATTTGGGGCAAGAAATCAAACAAATAAACCAAAATGTGCCTGAAGCAGGTGAGCACCTTTACTGAACAAACATTCAAAAGGTAAGATTTGGAAACAAAATGTAGCACTCTGTGAAATGGAATGAAAAGTTGCAGCCCATGCAGCTATAAAATGCTTTATTGACAGACAAGGCACAGTTTGTCACATTGACCTTCCTTGGAACAGTGCAGCAGGCCAAGTCAATGTCAGCCAGAGAGCATCATGGGCAATTAAAATGACAAATCAAAGAAAGCACAGGGACATTCTTACCAGCTGCGTTGAAGTGTTTGGCAAAATGGTCTTCCAGTTTGTGTGTTTGATCATTCCAATGTACAGGAGAATCCAAATTGTGTTGTGTCTAATTTTACTCTGTGAAGTTATTTCTTCGACGATTCCTTCTGGAGCAGATAAGAAAAATACTGGAGGTAAAAAAGCTGTTCTACTTTCTAGACTAAATTAAGAAGAACTGTAATCTTAACTATGACCTTTATTCTTTATTTTTCTACTTGCTATCTGAAGGTAATGCTTAACTTTTTAACTCTTTTTCAGTTACTAATTTGTACGTATATTTTTTGGGCGCAAGTACCTTTGATCCAGAAATGGGACATGCGTGGCAATGTTGTGCATTTTCACTGTACTCTTGTAATACTGTACTTGAGTACACATGATAAATAAAATTCTAAATCTAATTGTAAATGATTTCATATCTGCACGATTTAGTACGCAACAGTTTACTTCATTTCATGTTTGACTGATATCTTGGGTGTCCCAAAGATAGTCAAATCTCAGATTGCAATTGGTCTCAAAAATGGTAACATGCAGCTTAAACATTAGCAGTTTCACTTCAAAAATCGTTTGGTTCACAAATATTCATGTTTAACAATGGACAGAGCTTACAACTGAGTGTGGTCTTAGGTAGCGGCACCATTGATTTTGAAGAGTTCTTGGTGAAGATGGCGGGGAGGCTGATGAGAGAAGAAGTGAAAGGAAAGTCTGACAAAGACATCGCAGAATCGTTTCGTGTATTTGATGGGTGAGTTTAAGCTTCTACATGACTGGTGTAAACATGATAGCGCAGCAATTCTATTTTGAGTTTGTTGATTCTCCGTTGTATGTATTGAAAAAGTGACAAGTTTCTAAAAGATCAGCAAAGCAATCAGAAAAACATCCCTGCTTCAAGGAAATGTAGGGTACGGGGCTGATTAGCCCAGTTGCCTGGTTAGCTGGTTTGCAAGGGAGAGCATAAACAATAGTGTGGGTTTAATTCCTACACCACCTCAGGTTACCGTGAATGACTCCCCTCAACACTCAACTCAGTCACAGTGACCCTCTGGTCGAAGTCACCACCAATCATCTCTCTCTGATGAAATAGCAGCCACCTGATATGTTGACACAAAGGTGAATTTAGCTTTTGCTTCATGTAAATAAACCAAAGTAGCAAGCACGTATATCAATTATACAAAATACTTCAGAAGCTGAAAATATGAAATAATAATGAGAATCATTAATGTCACTCGCTTTAACACCATCTATCTAGAGAAGAAAAAAAAAGTGTGTTTTCAGCTCAATATAACTTCTTCATATCCAAAGTGAGGTAGAAGTGTGGAAACATTTGTTCCTAGAACATTTCTAGCGGGACTCGCAACTGGCAAAAATGTATGGAAATTTGTTTCATTTACATTGCATGTGACATGGTGCACCTTTCATGATCTTATACGAAAAGATATAAGAGTTGCCTGGAGACAGTTCTTTGAGGATTTACCAGGTTGAGACTAAAAATCCTCAGCTTCACACATCAGGAAAGTATTAACAGTTGAGACTATTTTCCCTTCAACAAAAAAGACTAAACAGTGATCCATAGATAGTTGCAATACTCACAGATGTTTTGAAAATGTGGATAGACAGCATGTTTTCACTTCAGGGAGACAGTAGCATAATGGAAATGTCCCAGACGAGTGAGCCAGTGGATCCTGCTGATGCTCCAAGAACAAACTTTCAAATCTCATCCGGTGAGCTAGTGAAATAGAAAACTCAATCAATACATCTGCAGCATAAAACTGATGTCGTTGATGATAGTGAAAAGTCTGAGAGGTTGTTGTGAAAACCTATGTGGTTCACTTGTCTCCTTCAAGGAAGACAATCTGCCATCCTTACCTTGCTGGCCTGAATATATATCCAGACCAGTGGAACGCTGTCTGATTTGTAACTGCACTCTGAAATTACTGAACAAGCAACTCCATTCAAGTGCAATTAGGCATGGACAACAATGCAGTCGTTGTCAGCAACACACTTATCCACGTAAAACGCGATGGAGAACATAAGTAGAGAATATCAACAGAAGATTTCAGAAAACAAAACGGTCACGAACACAATTGTGGAAGAGCAGAAAGTGTGATTCAATTTTATCTTTGGAATGAAAGGGAAGCCATTTCCAATTGAACATAATCGAAGGTGATAATGACAAATTATTTGTAATTGCTTTCAGAGCAGAGGGCACACTATTGAATTCAGGTCTTGAGAAATTTGAGACATTGTGTGGGAAATGTATCATTTTTGGATGAAAAAGGTGAGTTCAAATGTGAGGTTTATGAAGCTATTTCCACATGTGTTTGTGCATGATATCTAGATTTGTTGTACGCCAGTTTTTAAATTGGATTACTTGATGAGATTAAATAATGTAAACTTCCAGACAGAAAGAAAGTGAAATTAGATGGATATGATCTTTTCTCAACTTCTATTTTGGTAAGGTAGATAACATTGCTGGATTGGGGACTTTCATACTTTTCTTGATGACTCTAGCAATGCTGACGGCTTCATCGAATGTTCTGAGCTGTATTTTACATTCAAGACTTCTGGGGAGCATGTTACAGAGGAGGAAGTTCATGAACTCATCAGGGAGTGGGACAAGAACAGTGATGGCAAACTTGACTTTGATGGTATGTGCAAATTTTTAAAAATTATCAATATTGTGTGGGTTTATTATTGAGTATTTAAACTATGTCTGCTTTCAATCAAATGTCTTCCACCACATACAGCATGGTCGAAGTTGTTGAAGAATGACCAGTAAAACAGCCAACATCGCTCAGCAACCAACTGTGATACAACAATTTCATGACCTGTGTGTCGTCACCCTTCTCCGATCAACTGCCTAGACATCTGAAATACACTCAATGATTGCAAAGAATTCAAAATCTGATTGACAGGACTGGAGGTACATATATAGCAAAGAGCTTCATAGCTGCTCTAATTCTCTCTTTGTGAGGAAGAAGCAAACGCATATGTATGAAATGTTCAGTGATTTTCCTCTCAGCCTGGAACGCTGCACAATTTATTCAAAACCATTTCCTAATAAAGTTAATGCCAATTTTTTCCACCCAGTTGTTGCATTTCACTTGTGAGTGACAGGGATTCTCTGGATATTTACCCTCTATTTCCAGCAGGCAACAAAATCAAATGAGAAAGTGAAAAAGCAGTTTCTATATATTGACAGCAAAACCATTTTCTTGACATGGCACATCTTTCATGAACACAGCATATCTCGATAGTCGTATAAATACTGAAGTATTTTCAAAGGATATTCAACACTTCATGAAGAATACTTCGTCAACAACCTGCACACAGCAAATTCTACATTCGTAGACAAGCCACTTTTGTGATAATATGAGGAATAAATATTGGCCTCTCCGGCTCTCCTTTCAAATCATATCCCAGGATCCACAGATGACGGCTGTCATCCAAATGACAAATTATCTTAAAGTTCAACATTATCACTGCCATTCACTACACATTAATCAGCTGCTGTCAATGCCAGATTGGAAACTACAAATTTGAATTCACACACAAGAATGCTTCACACTGAATCACAGCACAGTCTAGAGCACAACAAGCTGCAGTTGGTGACAGTTCACTGAAATGATTGTTATGAGTAAACCATCGCACCATTACATTTTATCATAGAATCCTTACATTGTGGAAACAGTCTACTTAGTCCATCAAGTCCACACCAACCCTCCAAAGAGCATCCCTCACTCTCCTCTATCCTTGTAACCATGCATTTCCCATGGCTTATTCATCTAGTCTACCCTCCCCAAGATACCATGGGCAATTAAGCATGGTTTGTTCACTAACAGGCTCATCTTTGGTCTACGGGAAGTAAATGCAGTAGCCAGAGTAAACCCATGTACACGCAGGGAGAATGTGCAAATTCCACGCAGACAGTTGGCCAAGGGTGGAATTGCACCCAGCTCAAGACCAGACTGCTTGGAGGAAAATTCTTACCTCAAGGCAGGCACTCACAGAATCTGGGACTTGGTCTGGGGAGGTGAAGAAATCTCGTAGCGTGATGTAAACATGAAAATTCCAAAAGCATTTCCTGTGCTGGGTTTTCAATGGGGGCCTTCATTCTTTAATCTTGCACATTTCAGAGGCCTGTCAATTTAGTTCTCCACCCGGCCATCTTTCGTACAAAAGAAAGATCTGTGATGCAGTGGGTTACAGGGAAAACTGATGGCGGACGAGTCAGTCCTCAGGGGTCAAAGGAAATTGATGTGGTGCAAGAAAGTAAACAAATAAACCAAAATGAGCCTCAGCCAGGTGTGCCTCTAGCTAAACAAATATTAAAAAGGAAAGAAAATAGAGTACACTGAGTACATAGAGTACAAATCTCACCGTGTTTAGCACCATCTTTAGAGACATGTAAACGGTGTTTGTGCCTGGGTCCAACACAATTTCTTCAAACCTGAATTGAGGTAGAAATACAGAAACATTTGGTGCAAGAAACGTTTCCAGCAAAACTAGCAACTGTCAAACATGTATTGAAATTTGTTTCATCTGCATCATCTGTCACATGCAGTTACTTTCATCATTTCATAAAAAGGGTTGAAGTGGCACTGGAGATCGTGCTACCAGGTTTTATGAGGATGAGACTAGAAATCCTCAGGTATACACCGAGGGAAAAGATTGACAGTTGAGTCTATTTTCGCTTCAATAAAGAAGATAGAACAGAGAACATTACAGTGCAGCACAGGCCATTCGGTCCTCGATGTTGCGCTGATCTGTGAAACCAATCTGAAGCCCATCTAACTTACACTATTCCATTATCATCCATATGTATATCCAATGACAATTTAAATGCCCTTAAATTTGGTGAGTCCACTACTGTTGCAAGCAGGTGGTGACACAAATACGGATGCAAAGTTCATAGATATTTTGACAACATGGGCAGACAGCATGTTTTCACTTCAGGGAGATGGGAAGATTGTGGAACTATCACTGGACTAAGGAGCCAGTGGCCCATGCTGATGCTCCAGGAGCAAGCTTTGAAATCGCATCCTGTCAGCTGTTGAATTAGAAATCTCAGTCAAAAAACCTGTAGCATAACCTTAAGGATGACTGTGACAATTGCCACTGATTATTGTGAAAGCCTCTCTGATTCACTTGAGTCCTTTATGGAAGACAATCCACCATCCTTACCTCTCTGGTCTGAAAGTGTCTCCAGTTCACTAGAATTGTGTCTGATGTGTAACTGCATTCTGGAATTACTCAACGAGCAAGTCCATTCGAGAGCAATTCGGCATGGACAACAATGCCGCCCTTGTCAGATCCATGTAAAAAGCTACGGAGGGCATAAGTAGAGACAATCATCCGAAGATACTTCAAACAAAAACTGCCATGACCAAAAATGTCGAAACAAAAATGTATTCAAGATTACAATACCAATTAAAGGGAAGCGAGGCATGGATTGAATGTAATAGAAGTTTATAAAGACAAATTCTTTGAAATTGCATTCAGAGTAGAGGGCACACTATTCTGTTCAGGACTTGAGTAATTTGAGACATTGTGTGGGAAGTGTAGCTTTCTCGGATTGAACAGATGACTTTAGACCTGAGGTTTCTGAAGCTCAGGATGGACCTGATCTTTTCTCATGCAGCAACTTCTATTTTGGTCAGTAGGATAACTTGACTGGATTGGGGACATTCATACTTTTCTTGCTGACTCCAGCAATGCTGATGGTTTCATCGATCGTCATGAGCTGAATGTTGTCATCAATGCTATTGGGAAACATTTTGCAGAGGAGGAAATTCATGAATTCATGAAACAATCGGACAAGAACAATGATGGGAAACTTGATGTTTGTTGTATGTCCAAATAATAAAAACAAATTCATTAGTGATACTATATTGGTTTAGTATTGAGTATTTAAAAGAATCATATACCTTCCTCTGTCTACAGAATGGGTGAAGATGATGGAGAAGACCCAATAAGTAACCAGCGTCCCTCAGCAATCCATTATGATTCAACAAGTTAATGAATTCCTGGCTGCTACAGTTTTTTTCTTTGTGAGGAAGACGTAACTCCTATGAACGAAATGCTTTGTCATTTTGTTACCGGCACGGAACACTGCACAGTTTATTTGCAACCCTTTCCTAATAAATCTAATCTCAATGTTTTTCCAACCAATTGTTGTTGCATTTCATTTAGTGAATGCCACGGATTCTGTAGATTTTTGTTCTCTATTTTTAGCAGTTGACAATGGTCAATTATATCATTCAAAAGAGTTTTCTATATTGGCACCAAAACCATTTCCAGTTAAATGGTACATCTTTCATGAACACAGCATATCTTAAACAGGTGTTAAAGATATGCAGTATTTTGAAAGGGTATTCAGTATTTTATGAAGGAAATGCAGTCATCAAACTGCATACACAAAGCCCACAGAAGTAGATAACCTGTTTTTGTGATATTATGAGGAATAAATATTGGCCTCTCCTGCTTGTCTTTTAAATCATGTTAGAGGATCCACAGATCGTGGCTGTCATCCAAAAGAAAAAGTATCTGAGAAGCAACACACCCTTGGTATTACACTGGGCGCTCGTCAGCAGGTTCGAGTGTTAGACGAGAAACCACTACTTGACATTCAGACATGAGTGCATCAAACAGAGCCACAGCTCAGTCATTAGCACAACAAGCTGCAGTTGGTGAACATTTACTCAAATGATTGTTATGAGTGATCCATTGTGCCTTTATGTTTAACGATAGAATCATTACAGTGTGGAAGCAGGCTATTCAGCCCATCAAGCCCACACCACTCGTCCACAGAGCATCCCACGCTCTCCCCTGTACTTGTAACCCTGCATCGCCCATGGTTAATTCATCTAACCTACTCTCCCCGAGATACTATGGGCAACTTAGCATGGCCAAACTGGCCAAAATGCATGTCTTTGGACTATGGGAAGGAACTGGAGCAACTGGGGGAAACACATGGACACAGGGAGAATGTGCAAACTCCACACAGACAGTTGGCCAAGAGTGGAATTGAACACAGCTCCCTGTCACTGTGAGGAAGCAGTGCTAACCACTGAGACACCATGCAACCCTTAGAATTACAGGGAAAGACAAGATGGCAATTGCCTCACAACATTTAAAGCATGAAACACATGCAGTAAATCAAGGAACAAGTCGTATAACAATACATTTATCACAATAATTCTGCAAAACAAGCTGAAGTTGGTGAAAGTTCACTTAAAGAATTGTTATGAGTAAGCCATTGCACCATTATGTTTAATCGTAGAATACTAACAGTGTGGAAACAGGCTGCATTGTCCATCACATTTACACCAACACTCTATGGACCATCCCTCACGCAACTCTTTCCTTGTAACCTTGCATTTCCCATGGTTAATTCATAGAATCTACCCTCCCCAAGATACCATGCGCAATTTAGCATGGCCTGCTCACCTAGCATGCACATCTTTGGCCTGCAGGAATTAAATGGAGTAACCAGAGGAAACCCACATAGACACAGGGAGAATGTGCAAACTCCACGCAGACAGTTGGCCAAGGGTGGAATTGAACTCAGCTCTACGTGAGGCAACAGTGCAAACCACTGATACACTGTGCAACACTTAGTGTTGAAGGCAAAAAGAGGTGACAATTGCCTCAAACAACTTAAAGTATGAAACTCACACATGAAATCAAGGAACAAGTAGTGTAACAATACACTCAGCACCATTTACAAGATGCATTACAGAAACTCACCAAGGTTCAGTCGAAAAAATATGCTTATCCCATGAACTTTACCACCTGGAAATAGAACGGCAGCAAGTACATGGGAACACCACCACCTGCACATTCCCCTGCAAGACACTCACCATCCTGACTTGGAACTATATCTCCATTTACACCATGTCTTTGTGTCATTGCAGACATTGTGAGCTGACTTGCACTAAATGGATGGCAGTGGCTCAAGACATTCAACCAAAACGTCACAAGTGAATAGTAGGCACATCCAGGTGATAGTACCTCGCTATATATTTATCTACGTGCTGAACAGATATCAAGACCAGCCTGCTTGGAGGAAAATTCTTACCTCGAGGCAGGCACTCACAGCATCCGGAAGTTGGCACGGGGAGGTGAAGAAGTCTCACAGGGTGATGGAATCATGAAATTTCCAAAAGCATTTCCTGTGCTGGGTTCTCAATGGGGGCCTTCATTGTTTAATTTTGCAGATTTCAGAGGCCTGTCATTTAACTTCTCCACCCGGCCATCTTTCGTACAAAAGAAAGATCTGTGATGCAATGAAAGACAGGGAAATTTGATGACAGAAGAGTCAGTCTTCTGGGGCCAAAGCAAATTGATTTGGGGCAAGAAAGCAAACAAATAAACCAAAATGTGCCTGAAGCAGGTGTGCACCTTTACTGAACAAACATTCAAAAGGAAAGATTTGGAAACAAAATGGAGCACTCTGTGAAATGGAATGAAAAGTTGCAGCCGATGCAGCTATAAAATGCTTTGTTGAAAGACAAGGCACAGTTTGTTACCTTGACCTTCCTTGGAACAGTGCAGCAGGCCAAGTCAATGTCAGTCAGAGAGCATCATGGGCAATTAAAATGACACGTCAACGAAAGCACAGGGACATTCTTACGAGCTGCGTTGAAGTACTCGGCAAAATGGTCTTCCAGTTTGTGCGTTTGATCGTTCCAATGTACAGCAGAATCCAAATTGTGTTGTGCGTAACTTTACTCTGTGAAGTTATTTCTTCGACGAATCCTTCTGGAGCAGAGAAGAAAAATACTGGAGGTAAAAAAGCTGTTCTACTTTCTAGACTAAATTAAGAAGAACTGTAATGTTAACTATGATCTTTATTCTTTATTTTTCTACTTGCTATCTGAAGGTAACGCACAACTTTTTAACTCTTTTTCAGTTACTAATTTGTACCTACATTTTTTGGGCGCAAGTACCTTTTATCAAGAAATGGGACATGCGTGGCAATGTTGTACATTTTCACTGTACTCCTGTAATACTGTACTTGAGTACACATGATAAAAAAATTCTAAATCTAATTGTAAATTATTTCATATCTTCACGATTTAGTACGCAACAGTTTACTTCATTTCACGTTTGCCTGATATCTTGGGTGTCCCAAAGATAGTCAATTCTCAGATTGCAATTGGTCTCAAAAAGGGTAACATGCAGCTTAAACATTAGCAGTTTCACTTCAAAAATCGTTTGGTTCACAAATATTCATGTTTAACAATGGACAGAGCTTACAACTGAGTGTGGTCTTAGGTAGCGGCACCATTGATTTTGAAGAGTTCTTAGTGACGATGGCGAGTCAAATGAGAGAAGAAGTGAAAGGATGTCTGACAAAGACATCGCAGAATTCTTTCGCGTATTTGATGGGTGAGTTTGAGATTCTACATGACTGGTATAAACATGATAGCGCAGCAATTCTATTTTGAGTTTGTTGATTCTCCGTTGTATGTATTGAAAAAGAGACAAGTTTCTAAAAGATCAGCAAAGCAATCAGAAAAACATCCCTGCTTCAAGGAAATGTAGGGTACGGGACCGATTAGCTCAGTTCCCTGGTTAACTGGTTTGCAAGGGAGAGCATACACAATAGTGTGGGTTTAATTCCTACACCAGCTCAAGTTACCGTGAATGACACCCCTCAACTCTCAACTCAGTCACAGTGACCGTCTGGTCGAACTCACCACCAATCATCTCTCTCTAATGAAATAGCAGCCACCTGATATGTTGACACAAAGGTGACTTTACCTTTTGCTTCATGTAAGTAAACCGTTGCAGCAAACGAGTATGTCAATGATACAAAATACTGCAGAAGCTGAAAAGATGAAATAATAATGAGAATCATTAATGTCACTCGCTTTAACACCATCTACCTAGAGAAGCAAAAAAGAGTCTGTGTTTTCAGCTCAATATAATTTCTTCATATCCAAAGTGAGGTAGAAGTGTGGAAACATTTGTTCCTAGAACATTCCTAGCAGGACTCGCAACTGGCAAACATGTATTGAAATTTGTTTCATTTACATTGCATGTGACATGGTGCACCTTTCATGATTTTATACTAAAAGATATCAGAGTTGCCTGGAGACAGTTCTTTGAGGATTGACCAGGTTGAGACTAAAAATCCTCAGCTTCACACATCAGGAAAGTATTAACAGTTGAGTCTATTGTCCCTTCAACAAAGAAGACTAAAGAGTGATCCATAGATATATGCAATACTCACAGATGTTTTGGCAACTTTGACAGACAGCATGTTCTCACTTCAGGGAGATAGTAGCACAGTGGAAACGTCCCGGGCTAGCGAGCCAGTGGAGCCTGCTGATGCTCCAGAAACAAACTTTTAAATCTCATCCTGTGAGCTAGTGATATAGTAAACTCAATCAATACATCTGCAGCATAAAAGTGATGTGGTGATGATCGTGACAAGTGTTATTGATTGTTGTGAAAACCTATGTGGTTCACTTGTCTCTTTCAAGGAAGACAATCTGCCATCCTTACCTTGCTGGCCGGAATATATATCCAGACCAGTGGAACGTTGTCTGATTTGTAACTGCACTCTGAAATTACTGAACAAGCAACCCCATTAAAGAGCAATTAGGCATGGACAACAATGCAGTCCTTGTCAGCAACACACTTATCCACGTAAAAAGTGATGGAGAACATAAGAAGAGAAAATCAATCGAAGATTTTCAGAAGAAAACTGTCATGAACCAAATTGTGGACACAGCAAGTGTGATTCATTATTGTCACTGGAATGAAAGGGAAGCTAGTTCCAACTCAGAGAGTCAAAGGCTATAATGACAAATATTTTGTAATTGCTTTCAGAGCAGAGGGCACACGGTGCAATTCAGGCCTTGAGAAATTTGAGACATTGTGTGGGAAATATATCATTTTTGGATGGAACAGGTGAGTTTAGACCTAAGCTGTATGAAGCTGTTTCCTCAGATGATTGTACAACATATCTCGATTTGTTGTAAGCCAGTGATTAAAATGGATTACTTGATGAGATTAAACAATGTAAATTTCCAGACAGAAAGAAACTGAAATTAGATGAATATGATCTTTTCACTATTTCTATTTTGGTAATGTAGAAAACATTGCTGGATTGTGACATTCACACTTTTCTTGATGACTCTAGCAATGCTGACAGTCTCATTGATCGTGATGAGCTGAATATTGTCATCGAGGAGGCTGGGGAGCATGTTACCGAGGAGGAATTTCATGAATTCATCAGCGAGTGGGACAAGAACAGTGATGCAATCTTGATTTTGATGGTATGTGCAAATTTTTTAAAAATTAGCGATATTGTGTTGGTTTAGTATTGAGTATTTAAACTATTTAGGTTTTCAATCAAATATCTTCCAAACTTTTCAGAATGGTCGAAGTTGTTGTAGAATGTCCAGTAAAAAAGTCAACATCTGTTAGCCACCCATTATGATTCAACAATTTAATGAACTCTGTGCTGTCGCCCTTCTGCAGCCAACAGCCTCGGCATCTGAATACACTCAATGATTGCAAAAAATTCAGATTGTGTTCAACAGGACTGGAGCTACACATGTAACAAAGAGCTTCATATCTGCTGCAGTTCTTTCTTTGTGAGGAAGAAGCAATCTCCTATGAATGACAAGTTTCGGCATTTTGCGATCCATATGGAATACGGCACAATTTATTCACAACAATTTCCTTGCAAAGTTCTGATTGAATTTCCAGACAGTTATTGTTGCATTTCACCTGGTCAATGACATGGATTCTCTGGATATTTATTCTCTATTTCCAGGAGGCAACAATGTTAAATTACACAATGAAAAATCAGTTTCTATATATTGGCAGCAAAATCATTTTCTTTATTTAGCACATCTTTCATGAACACAGCAGATCTTGACAGTTCTTCTAAATATTGAAGTATTTTGAAAGGGTATTCGGTATTTCATCAAGGATTCGCAGTCACCAACCTGCACACAGCAAATTCCACATCAGTACACAAACCACTCTTGAGATGCTTGTGGACGAAATTTTTGCGTCTCCGGCCCTTCTTTTAAATCGTATCCCAGGATCCATAGATGATGGCTGTCATCCAAAAGACAAATTACCTGAAACTGCAACATTCCCATGGCCTTACACTGCCCATTAATCAGCAGCTTCAGGGTCCGACCAGAAAACTACAAATTTGAATTCACAGACAAGAATCATTCAAACTGAACCACAGCACAGTCTATAGCACAACAAGCTGCAGTTGGTGACAGTTCACTGAAATGATTGTTATGAGTAAACCATTGTGCTACTATGTTTAATCATAGAATCCCAACAGTGTGGAAACAGGCTACTTAGTCCATCAAGTCCACACCAACCCTCCAAAGAGCATCCCTCACTCTCCTCTATCCTTGTAACCCTGCATTTCCCATGGCTTATTCATCTAATCTACCCTCCCCAAGATACCATGGTCAATTTGGCACGGCTTGTTCGCCTAACATGCACATCTTTGTTCTACAGGAAGTAACTGCAGTAACCAGAGTAAACCCATGTACATTCAGGGAGAATGTGCAAAATCCACGCAGACAATTAGCCAAGGGTGGAATTGTACCCAGCTCTCTCTCACTGTTAGTCAGCAGTGCTAACCACTGTGCAACCCTTAGAGTTAGAGTCAAAATGAGACGGCATTGCCTCACACAATTTAAAGTGTGAAACACAAAAATGAAATCAATGATCAAGTAGTTTAAAAATACATTCATCACCACATACAAGATGCATTACAGAAATTCACCAAGCTTCTGTCGAAAAAATATGCTTATCCCATGAACATTGCCACCTGGAAGTAGAATGGCAGCAAGTACATGGGAACACCACCACCTGCACATTCCATTCCAAGCTACTCACCATCCTGACTTGGAACTATATCTCCATTTACACCATGACTTTGCTTCAAGTACCTGGTACTCCCTCCAGGCAGATATTGTGAGCTGACTTGCACTAAATGGATGGCAGTGGCTCAAGACATTCATCCAAAACAGTCACATGCGAATCGTAGGCACATCCAGGTGAGAGTACTGCACAAGATATTTATCTACCTGTTGAACAGATATCAAGACCAGCCTGCTTGGAGGAAAATTCTTACGTCGAGGCAGGCACTCACAGAATCTGGAAGTTGGCCTGGGGAGGTGAAGAAATCTCACAGCGTGATGGAATCATGAAAATTCCAAAAGCATTTCCTGTGCTGGGTTTTCAGTGGGGGCCTTCATTCTTTAATTTTGCAGATTTAAGAGGCCTGTGAATTTAGTTCTCCACCCGGCCATCTTTTGTACAAAAGAAAGATCTGTGATGCAATGGAAGACAGGGAAAATTGATGACAGAAGATTCAGTCTTCTGGGGCCAAAGGAAATTGATTTGGGGAATGAAAATGGAATGAAAAGTTGCAGCCCATGCAGCTATAAAATGCCTTATTAAAAGACAAGGCACAGTTTGTTACCTTGACCTTCCTTGGAACAGTGCAGCAGGCCAAGTCAATGTCAGCCAGAGAGCATCATGGTGAATTAAAATGACACGTCTAAGAAAGCACAGGGACATTCTTACGAGCTGCGTTGAAGTGTTCAGCAAAATGGTCTTCCAGTTTGTGTGTTTGATCGTTCCAATGTACAGCAGAATTTAAATTGTGTCGTGTGTAATTTTAATCTGTGAAGTTATTTCTTCGACGATTCCTTCTGGAGCAGATAAGAAAAACACTGGAGGTAAAAAAGCTGTTCTACTTTCTAGACTAAATTAAGAAGAACTGTAATGTTAACTATGACCTTTATTCTTTATTTTTCTACTTGCTATCTGAAGGTAATGCTTAACTTTTTAACTCTTTTACAGTTACTATTTTGTACCGACATTTTTTGGGCGCAACTACCTTTGATCCAGAAATGGGACATGCGTGGCAATGTTGTACATTTTCACTGTACACCTGTAATACTGTACTTGAGTACACATGATAAAAAAATTTTACATCTAATTGTAAATTATTTCATATCTTCACGATTTAGTACGCAACAGTTTACTCCATTTCACATTTGACTGATATCTTGGGTGTCCCAAAGATAGTCAAATCTCAGATTGCAATTGGTCTCAAAAAGGGTAACATGCAGCTAAAACATTAGCAGTTTCACTTCAAAAATCGTTTGGTTCACAAATATTCATGTTTAACAATGGACAGAGCTTACAACTGAGTGTGGTCTTAAGTAGCGGCACCATTGATTTTGAAGAGTTCTTGGTGACGATGGCGAGGCAGATGAGAGAAGAAGTGAAAGGGAAGTCTGATAAAGACATCGCAAAATTCATTCATGTATTTGATGGGTGAGTTTGAGCTTCTACATGACTGGTATAAACATGATAGAGCAACAATTCTATTTTGAGTTTGTTGATTCTCCGTTGTTTGCATTGAAAAAGAGACAAGTTTCTAAAAGATCCGCAAAGCAATCAGAAAAACATCCCTGCTTCAAGGAAATGTAGGGTACGGGGACGATTAGCTCTGTTGCCTGTTTAGCTGGTTTGCAAGGGAGAGCATAGACAATAGTGTGGGTTTAATTCCTACACCACCTCAGGTTACCGTGAATGACTCCCCTCAACACTCAACTCAGTCACAGTGACCCTCTGGTCGAAGTCACCACCAATCATTTCTCGCTAATGAAATAGCAGCCACCTGAAATGTTGACACAAAGGTCAATTTACCTTTTAGTTCATGTAAATAAACCATTGTAGCAAACAAGTATATCAATTATACAAAATACTTCAGAAGCTGAAAATATGAAATAATAATGAGAATCATTAATGCCACTCGCTTTAACACCATCTATATAGAGAAGAAAAAAAAAGAGTCTGTGTCTTCACCTCAGTATAACTTCTTCATATCCAAAGTGAGGTAGAAGTGTGGAAACATTTGTTCCTAGAACACTTCCAGCAGGACTCGCAACTGTCAAACATGGATTGAAATTTGTTTCATTTACATTGCATGTGACATGGTGCACCTTTCATGATTTTATACTAAAAGATTTTGTACTATAAGAGTTGCCTGGAGACAGTTCTTTGAGGATTTACCAGGTTGAGGCTAAAAATCCTCAGCTTCACACATCAGGAAAGTATTAACAGTTGAGACTATTTTCCCTTCAACAAAAAAGTCTAAAGGGTGATCCATAGATAGTTGCAATACTCACAGATGTTTTGACAATTTGGATAGACAGCATGTTTTCAATTCTGGAGGATAACAGCATAATGGAAATGTCCCAGACGAGCGAGCCAGTGGATCATGCTGATGCTCAAGGGACAAACTTTCAAATCTCATCCGGTGAGCTAGTGAAATAGAAAACTCAATCAATACATCTGCAGCTGATGTCGTTGATGATAGTGAAAAGTCTGAGTGGTTGTTGTGAAAACCTATGTGGTTCACTTGTCTCCTTCAAGGAAGACAATCTGCCATCCTTACCTTGCTGGCCTGAATATATATCCAGACCAGTGGAACGCTGTCTGATTTGTAACTTCACTCTGAAATTACTGAACAAACAACTCCATTCAAGTGCAATTAGGCATGGACAACAATACAGTCGTTGTCAGCAACACACTTATCCATGTAAAAGGCGATGGAGAACATAAGTAGAGAATATCAACAGAAGATTTTCAGAAAACAAAACTGCCACGAACAAAATTGTGGAAGAGCAGAAAGTGTGATTCAATATTATCATTTGAATGAAAGGGAAGCCATTTCCAGTTGAACATAATTGAAGGTGATAATGACAAATTATTTGTAATTGCTTTCAGAGCAGAGGGCACACTATTGAATTCAGGTCTTGAGAAATTTGAGATATTGTGTGGGAACTGTATCATTTTTGGATGACACAGGTGAGTTCAAGTGTGAGGTTTATGAAGCTATTTCCACATGTGTTCGTGCATGATATCTAGATTTGTTGTACGCCAGTTTTTAAATTGGATTACTTGATGAGATTAAATAATGTAAACTTCCAGACAGAAAGAAAGTGAAATTAGATGGATATGATCTTTTCTCAACTTCTATTTTGGTAAGGTAGATAACATTGCTGGATTGGGGACTTTCATACTTTTCTTGATGACTCTAGCAATGCTGACGGCTTCATCGATTGTTCTGAGCTGCATTTGGCCATCATGACTGCTGGGGAGCATGTTACAGAGGAGGAAGCTCATGAACTCATCAGGGAGTGGGACAAGAACACTGATGGCAAACTTGACTTGGATGGTATGTGCAAATTTTTAAAAATTATCAATATTGTGTGGGTTTATTATTGAGTATTTAAACGATGTCTGCTTTCAATCAAATGTCTTCCACCCTTTACAGAATGGTCGAAGTTGTTGAAGAATGACCAGTAAAACCATTGCACCATTACGTTTTATCATAGAATCCTTACATTGTGGAAACAGTCTACTTAGTCCATCAAGCCCACACCAACCCTCCAAAGAGTAACGCTCACTCTCCTCTATCCTTGTAACCATGCATTTCCCATGGCTTATTCATCTAGTCTACCATCCACAAGATACCATGGGCAATTAAGCATGGTTTGTTCACTAACAGGCTCATCTTTGGTCTATGGGAAGGAAATGCAGTAGCCAGAGCAAACCCATGTACACGCAGGGAGAATGTGCAAATTCCACGCCGACAGTTGGCCAAGGGTGGAATTGCACCCAGCTCTCTGTCACTGTGAGGAAGCAGTACCAACCACTGATCCACTCTGCAACAGTTAGTGTTATAGACAAAATGAGATGGCAATTGCCTCACACAATTTCAAGTATGAGACACAAAAATGAAATCAAGGATCAAGTCGTGTAACAATACATTCAGCACCATTTACAAGATGCAACACAGAAATTCACCAAGGTTCTGGCGAAAAAATATGCTTATCCCATGAACATTACCACCTGGAAGTAGAACGGCAGCAAGTACATGGGAACACCACCACCTGCACATTCCCCTCCAAGACACTCACCATCCTGACTTGGAATTAGATCTCCAATTTCACCATGACTTTGTTTCACATACCCGGTATTCCCTCCATGCAGACATTGTGAGCTGACTTGCACTAAATGGATGGCAGTGGCTCAAGATATTCAACCAAAACAGTCACACGTGAATCGTAGGCACGTCCAGGTGATCGTACCTTGCTATATATGTATCTATGTGCTGGACAGATATCAAGACCAAACTGCTTGGAGGAAAATTCTTATCTCGAGGCAGGCACTCACAGAATCTGGAAGTTGGCACGGGGAGGTGAAGAAGTCTCACAGGGTGACGGAATCATGAAAATTCCAAACGCAATTGCTGTGCTGGGTTTTCAATGGGGGCTTTCATTCTTTCATCTTGCAGATTTCAGAGGCATGTCATTTTAGTTCTTTACCCGGCCATCTTTTGTGCAAAAGAAAGATCTGTGATGCAATGGAAGACAGGGAAAATTGATGACAGAAGAGTCGGTCTTCTGGGGCTAAAGCAAATTGATTTGGGGCAAGAAATCAAACAAATAAACCAAAATGTGCCTGAAGCAGGTGAGCACCTTTACTGAACAAACATTCAAAAGGTAAGATTTGGAAACAAAATGTAGCACTCTGTGAAATGGAATGAAAAGTTGCAGCCCATGCAGCTATAAAATGCTTTATTGACAGACAAGGCACAGTTTGTCACATTGACCTTCCTTGGAACAGTGCAGCAGGCCAAGTCAATGTCAGCCAGAGAGCATCATGGGCAATTAAAATGACAAATCAAAGAAAGCACAGGGACATTCTTACCAGCTGCGTTGAAGTGTTTGGCAAAATGGTCTTCCAGTTTGTGTGTTTGATCATTCCAATGTACAGGAGAATCCAAATTGTGTTGTGTCTAATTTTACTCTGTGAAGTTATTTCTTCGACGATTCCTTCTGGAGCAGATAAGAAAAATACTGGAGGTAAAAAAGCTGTTCTACTTTCTAGACTAAATTAAGAAGAACTGTAATCTTAACTATGACCTTTATTCTTTATTTTTCTACTTGCTATCTGAAGGTAATGCTTAACTTTTTAACTCTTTTTCAGTTACTAATTTGTACGTATATTTTTTGGGCGCAAGTACCTTTGATCCAGAAATGGGACATGCGTGGCAATGTTGTGCATTTTCACTGTACTCTTGTAATACTGTACTTGAGTACACATGATAAATAAAATTCTAAATCTAATTGTAAATGATTTCATATCTGCACGATTTAGTACGCAACAGTTTACTTCATTTCATGTTTGACTGATATCTTGGGTGTCCCAAAGATAGTCAAATCTCAGATTGCAATTGGTCTCAAAAATGGTAACATGCAGCTTAAACATTAGCAGTTTCACTTCAAAAATCGTTTGGTTCACAAATATTCATGTTTAACAATGGACAGAGCTTACAACTGAGTGTGGTCTTAGGTAGCGGCACCATTGATTTTGAAGAGTTCTTGGTGAAGATGGCGGGGAGGCTGATGAGAGAAGAAGTGAAAGGAAAGTCTGACAAAGACATCGCAGAATCGTTTCGTGTATTTGATGGGTGAGTTTAAGCTTCTACATGACTGGTGTAAACATGATAGCGCAGCAATTCTATTTTGTGTTTGTTGATTCTCCGTTGTATGTATTGAAAAAGTGACAAGTTTCTAAAAGATCAGCAAAGCAATCAGAAAAACATCCCTGCTTCAAGGAAATGTAGGGTACGGGGCTGATTAGCCCAGTTGCCTGGTTAGCTGGTTTGCAAGGGAGAGCATAAACAATAGTGTGGGTTTAATTCCTACACCACCTCAGGTTACCGTGAATGACTCCCCTCAACACTCAACTCAGTCACAGTGACCCTCTGGTCGAAGTCACCACCAATCATCTCTCTCTGATGAAATAGCAGCCACCTGATATGTTGACACAAAGGTGAATTTAGCTTTTGCTTCATGTAAATAAACCAAAGTAGCAAGCACGTATATCAATTATACAAAATACTTCAGAAGCTGAAAATATGAAATAATAATGAGAATCATTAATGTCACTCGCTTTAACACCATCTATCTGGAGAAGAAAAAAAAAGAGTCTGTGTTTTCAGCTCAATATAACTTCTTCATATCCAAAGTGAGGTCGAATTGTGGAAACATTTGTTCCTAGAACATTTCTAGCGGGACTCGCAACTGGCAAAAATGTATGGAAATTTGTTTCATTTACATTGCATGTGACATGGTGCACCTTTCATGATCTTATACGAAAAGATATAAGAGTTGCCTGGAGACAGTTCTTTGAGGATTGACCAGATTGAGACTAAAAATCCTCAGCTTCACACATCAGGAAAGTATTAACAGTTGAGACTATTTTCCCTTCAACAAAGAAGTCTAAACAGTGATCCATAGATAGTTGCAATACTCACAGATGTTTTGAAAATGTGGATAGACAGCATGTTTACACGTCAGGGAGACAGTAGCATAATGGAAATGTCCCAGACGAGTGAGCCAGTGGATCCTGCTGATGCTCCAAGAACAAACTTTCAAATCTCATCCGGTGAGCTAGTGAAATAGAAAACTCAATCAATACATCTGCAGCATAAAACTGATGTCGTTGATGATAGTGAAAAGTCTGAGTGGTTGTTGTGAAAACCTATGTGGTTCACTTGTCTCCTTCAAGGAAGACAATCTGCCATCCTTACCTTGCTGGCCTGAATATATATCCAGACCAGTGGAACGCTGTCTGATTTGTAACTGCACTCTGAAATTACTGAACAAGCAACTCCATTCAAGTGCAATTAGGCATGGACAACAATACAGTCGTTGTCAGCAAGACACTTATCCATGTAAAAGGCGATGGAGAACATAAGTAGAGAATATCAACAGAAGATTTTCAGAAAACAAAACGGTCACGAACACAATTGTGGAAGAGCAGAAAGTGTGATTCAATTTTATCTTTGGAATGAAAGGGAAGCCATTTCCAATTGAACATAATCGAAGGTGATAATGACAAATTATTTGTAATTGCTTTCAGAGCAGAGGGCACACTATTGAATTCAGGTCTTGAGAAATTTGAGACATTGTGTGGGAAATGTATCATTTTTGGATGAAAAAGGTGAGTTCAAATGTGAGGTTTATGAAGCTATTTCCACATGTGTTTGTGCATGATATCTAGATTTGTTGTACGCCAGTTTTTAAATTGGATTACTTGATGAGATTAAATAATGTAAACTTCCAGACAGAAAGAAAGTGAAATTAGATGGATATGATCTTTTCTCAACTTCTATTTTGGTAAGGTAGATAACATTGCTGGATTGGGGACTTTCATACTTTTCTTGATGACTCTAGCAATGCTGACGGCTTCATCGAATGTTCTGAGCTGTATTTTACATTCAAGACTTCTGGGGAGCATGTTACAGAGGAGGAAGTTCATGAACTCATCAGGGAGTGGGACAAGAACAGTGATGGCAAACTTGAATTTGATGGTATGTGCAAATTTTTAAAAATTATCAATATTGTGTGGGTTTATTATTGAGTATTTAAACTATGTCTGCTTTCAATCAAATGTCTTCCACCCTTTACAGAATGGTCAAAGTTGTTGAAGAATGACCAGTAAAACAGCCAACATCCCTCAGCAACCCACTGTGATACAACAATTTCATGACCTGTGTGTCGTCACCCTTCTCCGATCAACTGCCTAGACATCTGAAATACACTCAATGATTGCAAAGAATTCAAAATCTGATTGACAGGACTGGAGGTACATATATAGCAAAGAGCTTCATAGCTGCTGTAATTCTCTCTTTGTGAGGAAGAAGCAATCGCATATGTATGAAACGCTCAGTGATTTTCCTCTCAGCCTGGAACGCTGCACAATTTATTCAAAACCATTTCCTAATAAAGTTAATGCCAATTTTTTCCACCCGGTTGTTGCATTTCACTTGTGAGTGACAGGGATTCTCTGGATATTTACCCTCTATTTCCAGCAGGCAACAAAATCAAATGAGAAAGTGAAAAAGCAGTTTCTATATATTGACAGCAAAACCATTTTCTTGACATGGCACATCTTTCATGAACACAGCATATCTCGATAGTCGTATAAATACTGAAGTATTTTCAAAGGATATTCAACACTTCATGAAGAATACTTCGTCAACAACCTGCACACAGCAAATTCTACATTCGTAGACAAGCCACTTTTGTGATAATATGAGGAATAAATATTGGCCTCTCCGGCTCTCCTTTCAAATCATATCCCAGGATCCACAGATGACGGCTGTCATCCAAATGACAAATTATCTTAAAGTTCAACATTATCACTGCCATTCACTGCACATTAATCAGCTGCTGTCAGTGTCAGATTGGAAACTACAAATTTGAATTCACACACACGAATGCTTCACACTGAATCACAGCACAGTCTAGAGCACAACAAGCTGCACTTGGTGACAGTTCACTGAAATGATTGTTATGAGTAAACCATCGCACCATTACATTTTATCATAGAATCCTTACATTGTGGAAACAGTCTACATAGTCCATCAAGTCCACACCAACCCTCCAAAGAGCATCCCTCACTCTCCTCTATCCTTGTAACCATGCATTTCCCATGGCTTATTCATCTAGTCTACCCTCCCCAAGATACCATGGGCAATTAAGCATGGTTTGTTCACTAACAGGCTCATCTTTGGTCTACGGGAAGTAAATGCAGTAGCCAGAGTAAACCCATGTACACGCAGGGAGAATGTGCAAATTCCACGCAGACAGTTGGCCAAGGGTGGAATTGCACCCAGCTCAAGACCAGACTGCTTGGAGGAAAATTCTTACCTCAAGGCAGGCACTCACAGAATCTGGGACTTGGTCTGGGGAGGTGAAGAAATCTCGTAGCGTGATGTAAACATGAAAATTCCAAAAGCATTTCCTGTGCTGGGTTTTCAATGGGGGCCTTCATTCTTTAATCTTGCACATTTCAGAGGCCTGTCAATTTAGTTCTCCACCCGGCCATCTTTCGTACAAAAGAAAGATCTGTGATGCAGTGGGTTACAGGGAAAACTGATGGCGGACGAGTCAGTCCTCAGGGGTCAAAGGAAATTGATGTGGTGCAAGAAAGTAAACAAATAAACCAAAATGAGCCTCAGCCAGGTGTGCCTCTAGCTAAACAAATATTAAAAAGGAAAGAAAATAGAGTACACTGAGTACATAGAGTACAAATCTCACCGTGTTTAGCACCATCTTTAGAGACATGTAAACGGTGTTTGTGCCTGGGTCCAACACAATTTCTTCAAACCTGAATTGAGGTAGAAATACAGAAACATTTGGTGCAAGAAACGTTTCCAGCAAAACTAGCAACTGTCAAACATGTATTGAAATTTGTTTCATCTGCATCATATGTCACATGCAGTTACTTTCATCATTTCATAAAAAGGGTTGAAGTGGCACTGGAGATCGTGCTACCAGGTTTTATGAGGATGAGACTAGAAATCCTCAGGTATACACCGAGGGAAAAGATTGACAGTTGAGTCTATTTTCGCTTCAATAAAGAAGATAGAACAGAGAACATTACAGTGCAGCACAGGCCATTCGGTCCTCGATGTTGCGCTGATCTGTGAAACCAATCTGAAGCCCATCTAACTTACACTATTCCATTATCATCCATATGTATATCCAATGACAATTTAAATGCCCTTAAATTTGGTGAGTCCACTACTGTTGCAAGCAGGTGGTGACACAAATACGGATGCAAAGTTCATAGATATTTTGACAACATGGGCAGACAGCATGTTTTCACTTCAGGGAGATGGGAAGATTGTGGAACTATCACTGGACTAAGGAGCCAGTGGCCCATGCTGATGCTCCAGGAGCAAGCTTTGAAATCGCATCCTGTCAGCTGTTGAATTAGAAATCTCAGTCAAAAAACCTGTAGCATAACCTTAAGGATGACTGTGACAATTGCCACTGATTATTGTGAAAGCCTCTCTGATTCACTTGAGTCCTTTATGGAAGACAATCCACCATCCTTACCTCTCTGGTCTGAAAGTGTCTCCAGTTCACTAGAATTGTGTCTGATGTGTAACTGCATTCTGGAATTACTCAACGAGCAAGTCCATTCGAGAGCAATTCGGCATGGACAACAATGCCGCCCTTGTCAGATCCATGTAAAAAGCTACGGAGGGCATAAGTAGAGACAATCATCCGAAGATACTTCAAACAAAAACTGCCATGACCAAAAATGTCGAAACAAAAATGTATTCAAGATTACAATACCAATTAAAGGGAAGCGAGGCATGGATTGAATGTAATAGAAGTTTATAAAGACAAATTCTTTGAAATTGCATTCAGAGTAGAGGGCACACTATTCTGTTCAGGACTTGAGTAATTTGAGACATTGTGTGGGAAGTGTAGCTTTCTCGGATTGAACAGATGACTTTAGACCTGAGGTTTCTGAAGCTCAGGATGGACCTGATCTTTTCTCATGCAGCAACTTCTATTTTGGTCAGTAGGATAACTTGACTGGATTGGGGACATTCATACTTTTCTTGCTGACTCCAGCAATGCTGATGGTTTCATCGATCGTCATGAGCTGAATGTTGTCATCAATGCTATTGGGAAACATTTTGCAGAGGAGGAAATTCATGAATTCATGAAACAATCGGACAAGAACAATGATGGGAAACTTGATGTTTGTTGTATGTCCAAATAATAAAAACAAATTCATTAGTGATACTATATTGGTTTAGTATTGAGTATTTAAAAGAATCATATACCTTCCTCTGTCTACAGAATGGGTGAAGATGATGGAGAAGACCCAATAAGTAACCAGCGTCCCTCAGCAATCCATTATGATTCAACAAGTTAATGAATTCCTGGCTGCTACAGTTTTTTTCTTTGTGAGGAAGACGTAACTCCTATGAACGAAATGCTTTGTCATTTTGTTACCGGCACGGAACACTGCACAGTTTATTTGCAACCCTTTCCTAATAAATCTAATCTCAATGTTTTTCCAACCAATTGTTGTTGCATTTCATTTAGTGAATGCCACGGATTCTGTAGATTTTTGTTCTCTATTTTTAGCAGTTGACAATGTTCAATTATATCATTCAAAAGAGTTTTCTATATTGGCACCAAAACCATTTCCAGTTAAATGGTACATCTTTCATGAACACAGCATATCTTAAACAGGTGTTAAAGATATGCAGTATTTTGAAAGGGTATTCAGTATTTTATGAAGGAAATGCAGTCATCAAACTGCATACACAAAGCCCACAGAAGTAGATAACCTGTTTTTGTGATATTATGAGGAATAAATATTGGCCTCTCCTGCTTGTCTTTTAAATCATGTTAGAGGATCCACAGATCGTGGCTGTCATCCAAAAGAAAAAGTATCTGAGAAGCAACACACCCTTGGTATTACACTGGGCGCTCGTCAGCAGGTTCGAGTGTTAGACGAGAAACCACTACTTGACATTCAGACATGAGTGCATCAAACAGAGCCACAGCTCAGTCATTAGCACAACAAGCTGCAGTTGGTGAACATTTACTCAAATGATTGTTATGAGTGATCCATTGTGCCTTTATGTTTAACGATAGAATCATTACAGTGTGGAAGCAGGCTATTCAGCCCATCAAGCCCACACCACTCGTCCACAGAGCATCCCACGCTCTCCCCTGTACTTGTAACCCTGCATCGCCCATGGTTAATTCATCTAACCTACTCTCCCCGAGATACTATGGGCAACTTAGCATGGCCAAACTGGCCAAAATGCATGTCTTTGGACTATGGGAAGGAACTGGAGCAACTGGGGGAAACACATGGACACAGGGAGAATGTGCAAACTCCACACAGACAGTTGGCCAAGAGTGGAATTGAACACAGCTCCCTGTCACTGTGAGGAAGCAGTGCTAACCACTGAGACACCATGCAACCCTTAGAATTACAGGGAAAGACAAGATGGCAATTGCCTCACAACATTTAAAGCATGAAACACATGCAGTAAATCAAGGAACAAGTCGTATAACAATACATTTATCACAATAATTCTGCAAAACAAGCTGCAGTTGGTGAAAGTTCACTTAAAGAATTGTTATGAGTAAGCCATTGCACCATTATGTTTAATCGTAGAATACTAACAGTGTGGAAACAGGCTGCATTGTCCATCACATTTACACCAACACTCTATGGACCATCCCTCACGCAACTCTTTCCTTGTAACCTTGCATTTCCCATGGTTAATTCATAGAATCTACCCTCCCCAAGATACCATGCGCAATTTAGCATGGCCTGCTCACCTAGCATGCACATCTTTGGCCTGCAGGAATTAAATGGAGTAACCAGAGGAAACCCACATAGACACAGGGAGAATGTGCAAACTCCACGCAGACAGTTGGCCAAGGGTGGAATTGAACTCAGCTCTACGTGAGGCAACAGTGCAAACCACTGATACACTGTGCAACACTTAGTGTTGAAGGCAAAAAGAGGTGACAATTGCCTCAAACAACTTAAAGTATGAAACTCACACATGAAATCAAGGAACAAGTAGTGTAACAATACACTCAGCACCATTTACAAGATGCATTACAGAAACTCACCAAGGTTCAGTCGAAAAAATATGCTTATCCCATGAACTTTACCACCTGGAAATAGAACGGCAGCAAGTACATGGGAACACCACCACCTGCACATTCCCCTGCAAGACACTCACCATCCTGACTTGGAACTATATCTCCATTTACACCATGTCTTTGTGTCATTGCAGACATTGTGAGCTGACTTGCACTAAATGGATGGCAGTGGCTCAAGACATTCAACCAAAACGTCACAAGTGAATAGTAGGCACATCCAGGTGATAGTACCTCGCTATATATTTATCTACGTGCTGAACAGATATCAAGACCAGCCTGCTTGGAGGAAAATTCTTACCTCGAGGCAGGCACTCACAGCATCCGGAAGTTGGCACGGGGAGGTGAAGAAGTCTCACAGGGTGATGGAATCATGAAATTTCCAAAAGCATTTCCTGTGCTGGGTTCTCAATGGGGGCCTTCATTGTTTAATTTTGCAGATTTCAGAGGCCTGTCATTTAACTTCTCCACCCGGCCATCTTTCGTACAAAAGAAAGATCTGTGATGCAATGAAAGACAGGGAAATTTGATGACAGAAGAGTCAGTCTTCTGGGGCCAAAGCAAATTGATTTGGGGCAAGAAAGCAAACAAATAAACCAAAATGTGCCTGAAGCAGGTGTGCACCTTTACTGAACAAACATTCAAAAGGAAAGATTTGGAAACAAAATGGAGCACTCTGTGAAATGGAATGAAAAGTTGCAGCCGATGCAGCTATAAAATGCTTTATTGAAAGACAAGGCACAGTTTGTTACCTTGACCTTCCTTGGAACAGTGCAGCAGGCCAAGTCAATGTCAGCCAGAGAGCATCATGGTGAATTAAAATGACACGTCAAAGAAAGCACAGGGACATTCTTACGAGCTGCGTTGAAGTACTCGGCAAAATGGTCTTCCAGTTTGTGCGTTTGATCGTTCCAATGTACAGCAGAATCCAAATTGTGTTGTGCGTAACTTTACTCTGTGAAGTTATTTCTTCGACGAATCCTTCTGGAGCAGAGAAGAAAAATACTGGAGGTAAAAAAGCTGTTCTACTTTCTAGACTAAATTAAGAAGAACTGTAATGTTAACTATGATCATTATTCTTTATTTTTCTACTTGCTATCTGAAGGTAACGCACAACTTTTTAACTCTTTTTCAGTTACTAATTTGTACCTACATTTTTTGGGCGCAAGTACCTTTTATCAAGAAATGGGACATGCGTGGCAATGTTGTACATTTTCACTGTACTCCTGTAATACTGTACTTGAGTACACATGATAAAAAAATTCTAAATCTAATTGTAAATTATTTCATATCTTCACGATTTAGTACGCAACAGTTTACTTCATTTCACGTTTGCCTGATATCTTGGGTGTCCCAAAGATAGTCAATTCTCAGATTGCAATTGGTCTCAAAAAGGGTAACATGCAGCTTAAACATTAGCAGTTTCACTTCAAAAATCGTTTGGTTCACAAATATTCATGTTTAACAATGGACAGAGCTTACAACTGAGTGTGGTCTTAGGTAGCGGCACCATTGATTTTGAAGAGTTCTTAGTGACGATGGCGAGTCAAATGAGAGAAGAAGTGAAAGGATGTCTGACAAAGACATCGCAGAATTCTTTCGCGTATTTGATGGGTGAGTTTGAGATTCTACATGACTGGTATAAACATGATAGCGCAGCAATTCTATTTTGAGTTTGTTGATTCTCCGTTGTATGTATTGAAAAAGAGACAAGTTTCTAAAAGATCAGCAAAGCAATCAGAAAAACATCCCTGCTTCAAGGAAATGTAGGGTACGGGACCGATTAGCTCAGTTCCCTGGTTAACTGGTTTGCAAGGGAGAGCATACACAATAGTGTGGGTTTAATTCCTACACCAGCTCAAGTTACCGTGAATGACACCCCTCAACTCTCAACTCAGTCACAGTGACCGTCTGGTCGAACTCACCACCAATCATCTCTCTCTAATGAAATAGCAGCCACCTGATATGTTGACACAAAGGTGACTTTACCTTTTGCTTCATGTAAGTAAACCGTTGCAGCAAACGAGTATGTCAATGATACAAAATACTGCAGAAGCTGAAAAGATGAAATAATAATGAGAATCATTAATGTCACTCGCTTTAACACCATCTATCTAGAGAAGCAAAAAAGAGTCTGTGTTTTCAGCTCAATATAATTTCTTCATATCCAAAGTGAGGTAGAAGTGTGGAAACATTTGTTCCTAGAACATTCCTAGCAGGACTCGCAACTGGCAAACATGTATTGAAATTTGTTTCATTTACATTGCATGTGACATGGTGCACCTTTCATGATTTTATACTAAAAGATATCAGAGTTGCCTGGAGACAGTTCTTTGAGGATTGACCAGGTTGAGACTAAAAATCCTCAGCTTCACACATCAGGAAAGTATTAACAGTTGAGTCTATTGTCCCTTCAACAAAGAAGACTAAAGAGTGATCCATAGATATATGCAATACTCACAGATGTTTTGACAACTTTGACAGACAGCATGTTCTCACTTCAGGGAGATAGTAGCACAGTGGAAACGTCCCGGGCTAGCGAGCCAGTGGAGCCTGCTGATGCTCCAGAAACAAACTTTCAAATCTCATCCTGTGAGCTAGTGATATAGTAAACTCAATCAATACATCTGCAGCATAAAAGTGATGTGGTGATGATCGTGACAAGTGTTATTGATTGTTGTGAAAACCTATGTGGTTCACTTGTCTCTTTCAAGGAAGACAATCTGCCATCCTTACCTTGCTGGCCGGAATATATATCCAGACCAGTGGAACGTTGTCTGATTTGTAACTGCACTCTGAAATTACTGAACAAGCAACCCCATTAAAGAGCAATTAGGCATGGACAACAATGCAGTCCTTGTCAGCAACACACTTATCCACGTAAAAAGTGATGGAGAACATAAGAAGAGAAAATCAATCGAAGATTTTCAGAAGAAAACTGTCATGAACCAAATTGTGGACACAGCAAGTGTGATTCATTATTGTCACTGGAATGAAAGGGAAGCTAGTTCCAACTCAGAGAGTCAAAGGCTATAATGACAAATATTTTGTAATTGCTTTCAGAGCAGAGGGCACACGGTGCAATTCAGGCCTTGAGAAATTTGAGACATTGTGTGGGAAATATATCATTTTTGGATGGAACAGGTGAGTTTAGACCTAAGCTGTATGAAGCTGTTTCCTCAGATGATTGTACAACATATCTCGATTTGTTGTAAGCCAGTGATTAAAATGGATTACTTGATGAGATTAAACAATGTAAATTTCCAGACAGAAAGAAACTGAAATTAGATGAATATGATCTTTTCACTATTTCTATTTTGGTAATGTAGAAAACATTGCTGGATTGTGACATTCACACTTTTCTTGATGACTCTAGCAATGCTGACAGTCTCATTGATCGTGATGAGCTGAATATTGTCATCGAGGAGGCTGGGGAGCATGTTACCGAGGAGGAATTTCATGAATTCATCAGCGAGTGGGACAAGAACAGTGATGCAATCTTGATTTTGATGGTATGTGCAAATTTTTTAAAAATTAGCGATATTGTGTTGGTTTAGTATTGAGTATTTAAACTATTTAGGTTTTCAATCAAATATCTTCCAAACTTTTCAGAATGGTCGAAGTTGTTGCAGAATGTCCAGTAAAAAAGTCAACATCTGTCAGCCACCCATTATGATTCAACAATTTAATGAACTCTGTGCTGTCGCCCTTCTGCAGCCAACAGCCTCGGCATCTGAATACACTCAATGATTGCAAAAAATTCAAAATCTGTTCAACAGGACTGGAGCTACACATGTAACAAAGAGCTTCATATTTGCTGCAGTTCTTTCTTTGTGAGGAAGAAGCAATCTCCGATGAATGACAAGTTTCGGCATTTTGCGATCCATATGGAATACGGCACAATTTATTCACAACAATTTCCTTGCAAAGTTCTGATTGATTTTTCCAGACAGTTATTGTTGCATTTCACCTGGTCAATGACATGGATTCTCTGGATATTTATTCTCTATTTCCAGGAGGCAACAATGTTAAATTACACAACGAAAAATCAGTTTCTATATATTGGCAGCAAAACCATTTTCTTTATTTAGCACATCTTTCATGAACACAGCAGATCTTGACAGTTCTTCTAAATATTGAAGTATTTTGAAAGGGTATTCGGTATTTCATCAAGGATTCGCAGTCACCAACCTGCACACAGCAAATTCCACATCAGTACACAAGCCACTCTTCAGATGCTTGTGGACTAAATTTTTGCGTCTCCAGCCCTTCTTTTAAATCGTATCCCAGGATCCATAGATGATGGCTGTCATCCAAAAGACAAATTACCTGAAACTGCAACATTCCCATGGCCTTACACTGCCCATTAATCAGCAGCTTCAGGGTCCGACCAGAAAACTACAAATTTGAATTCACAGACAAGAATCATTCAAACTGAACCACAGCACAGTCTATAGCACAACAAGCTGCAGTTGGTGACAGTTCACTGAAATGATTGTTATGAGTAAACCATTGTGCTACTATGTTTAATCATAGAATCCCAACAGTGTGGAAACAGGCTACTTAGTCCATCAAGTCCACACCAACCCTCCAAAGAGCATCCCTCACTCTCCTCTATCCTTGTAACCCTGCATTTCCCATGGCTTATTCATCTAATCTACCCTCCCCAAGATACCATGGTCAATTTGGCATGGCTTGTTCGCCTAACATGCACATCTTTGTTCTACAGGAAGTAACTGCAGTAACCAGAGTAAACCCATGTACATTCAGGGAGAATGTGCAAACTCCACGCAGACAATTAGCCAAGGGTGGAATTGCACCCAGCTCTCTCTCACTGTTAGTCAGCAGTGCGAACCACTGTGCAACCCTCAGAGTTAGAGTCAAAATGAGATGGCATTGCCTCACACAATTTAAAGTATGAAACACAAAAATGAAATCAATGATCAAGTAGTTTAAAAATACATTCATCACCACATACAAGATGCAACACAGAAATTCACCAAGGTTCTGTTGAAAAAATATGCTTATCCCATGAACATTGCCACCTGGAAGTAGAATGGCAGCAAGTACATGGGAACACCACCACCTGCACATTCCATTCCAAGCCACTCACCTTCCTGACTTGGAACTATATCTCCATTCACACCATGACTTTGCATCAAGTACCTGGTACTCCCTCCATGCAGACATTGTGAGCTGACTTGCACTAAATGGATGGCAGTGGCTCAAGACATTCATCCAAAACAGTCACACGCGAATCGTAGGTACATCCAGGTGATAGTACTGCACAATATATTTATCTACGTGCTGGACAGATATCAAGACCAGCCTGCTTGGAGGAAAATTCTTACGTCGAGGCAGGCACTCACAGAATCTGGAAGTTGGCCTGGGGAGGTGAAGAAATCTCACAGCGTGATGGAATCATGAAAATTCCAAAAGCATTTCCTGTGCTGGGTTTTAGGTGGGGGCCTTCATTCTTTAATTTTGCAGATTTCAGAGGCCTGTGAATTTAGTTCTCCACCCGGCCATGTTTCGTACAAAAGAAAGATCTGTGATGCAATGAAAGACAGGGAAAATTGATGACAGAAGATTCAGTCTTCTGGGGCCAAAGGAAATTGATTTAGGGCAAGAAAGCAAACAAATAAGCCAATATGTGCCTGAAGCAGGTGTGCACCTTTACTGAACAAATATTCAAAAGGAAAGATTTGGAAACAAAATGTAGCACTCTGTGAAATGGAATGAAAAGTTGGAGCCCATGCAGCTATAAAATGCCTTATTGAAAGACAAGGCACAGCTTGTTACCTTGACCTTCCTTGGAACAGTGCAGCAGGCCAAGTCAATGTCAGCCAGAGAGCATCATGGTGAATTAAAATGACACGTCAAAGAAAGCACAGGGACATTCTTACGAGCTGCGTTGAAGTGCTCGGCAAAATGGTCTTCCAGTTTGTGTGTTTGATCGTTCCAAAGTACAGGAGAATTCAAATTGTGTCGTGTGTAATTTTACTCTGTGAAGTTATTTCTTTGACGATTCCTTCTGGAGCAGGTAAGAAAAATACTGGAGGTAAAAAAGCTGTTCTACTTTCTAGACTAAATTAAGAAGAACTGTAATGTTAACTATGATCTTTATTCTTTATTTTTCTACTTGCTATCTGAAGGTAATGCTTAACTTTTTAATTCTTTTACAGTTACTATTTTGTACCGACATTTTTTGGGCGCAACTACCTTTGATCCAGAAATGGGACATGCGTGGCAATGTTGTACATTTTCACTGTACGCCTGTAATACTGTACTTGAGTACACATGATAAAAAAATTCTACATCTAATTGTAAATTATTTCATATCTTCACGATTTAGTACGCAACAGTTTACTCCATTTCACATTTGACTGATATCTTGGGTGTCCCAAAGATAGTCAAATCTCAGATTGCAATTGGTCTCAAAAAGGGTAACATGCAGCTAAAACATGAGCAGTTTCTCTTCAAAAATCGTTTCGTTCACAAATATTCATGTTTAACAATGGACAGAGCTTACAACTGAGTGTGGTCTTAGGTAGCGGCACCATTGATTTTGAAGAGTTCTTGGTGACGATGGCGAGGCAGATGAGAGAAGAAGTGAAAGGAAAGTCTGATAAAGACATCGCAAAATTCATTCATGTATTTGATGGGTGAGTTTGAGCTTCTACATGACTGGTAGAAACATGATAGAGCAACAATTCTATTTAGAGTTTGTTGATTCTCCGTTGTATGTATTGAAAAAGAGACAAGTTTCTAAAAGATCAGCAAAGCAATCAGAAAAACATCCGTGCTTCAAGGAAATGTAGGGTACGGGGCCGATTAGCTCTGTTGCCTGGTTAGCTGGTTTGCAAGGCAGAGCATAAACAATAGTGTGGGTTTAATTCCTACACCACCTCAGGTTACCGTGCATGACTCCCCTCAACACTCAACTCAGTCACAGTGACCCTCTGGTCGAAGTCACCACCAATCATTTCTCGCTAATGAAATAGCAGCCACCTGATATGTTGACACAAAGGTCAATTTACCTTTTGCTTCATGTAAATAAACCATTGTAGCAAACAAGTATATCAATTATACAAAATACTTCAGAAGCTGAAAATATGAAATAATAATGAGAATCATTAATGTCACTTGCTTTAACACCATCTATATAGAGAAGAAAAAAAAGAGTCTGTGTTTTCACCTCAGTATAACTTCTTCATCTCCAAAGTGAGGTAGAAGTGTGGAAACATTTGTTCCTAGAACACTTCTAGCAGGACTCGCAACTGGCAAACATGTATGGAAATTTGTTTCATTTACATTGCATGTGACATGGTGCACCTTTCATGATCTTATACTGAAAGATATAAGAATTGCCTGGAGACAGTTCTTTGAGGATTTACCAGGTTGAGGCTAAAAATCCTCAGCTTCACACATCAGGAAAGTATTAACAGTTGAGACTATTTTCCCTTCAACAAAAAAGTCTAAAGGGTGATCCATAGATAGTTGCAATACTCACAGATGTTTTGAAAATGTGGATAGACAGCATGTTTTCACTTCAGGGAGGTACTAGCATAATGGAAATGTCTCAGACTAGCGAGCCAGTGGATCATGCTGATGCTCCAAGAACAAACTTTCAAATCTCATCCGGTGAGCTAGTGAAATAGAAAACTCAATCAATACATCTGCAGCATAAAACTGATGTCGTTGATGATAGTGAAAAGTCTGAGAGGTTGTTGTGAAAACCTATGTGGTTCACTTGTCTCCTTCAAGGAAGACAATCTGCCATCCTTACCTTGCTGGCCTGAATATATATCCAGACCAGTGGAACGCTGTCTGATTTGTAACTGCACTCTGAAATTACTGAACAAACAACTCCATTCAAGTGCAATTAGGCATGGACAACAATGCAGTCGTTGTCAGCAACACACTTATCCACGTAAAACGCGATGGAGAACATAAGTAGAGAATATCAACAGAAGATTTTCAGAAAACAAAACTGTCACGAACAAAATTGTGGAAGAGCACAAAGTGTGATTCAATATTATCATTTGAATGAAAGGGAAGCCATTACCAATTGAACTTAATTCAAGGTGATAATGTCAAATTATTTGTAATTGCTTTCAGAGCAGAGGGCACACTATTGAATTCAGGTCTTGAGAAATTTGAGACATTGTGTGCGAACTGTATCATTTTTGGATGAAAAAGGTGAGTTCAAGTGTGAGGTTTATGAAGCTATTTCCACATGTGTTCGTGCATGACATCTAGATTTGTTATAAGCCAGTTTTTAAATTGGATTACCTGATGAGATTAAATAATGTAAACTTCCAGACAGAAAGAAAGTGAAATTAGATGGATATGATCTTTTCTCAACTTCTATTTTGGTAAGGTAGATAACATTGCTGGATTGGGGACTTTCATACTTTTCTTGATGACTCTAGCCATGCTGACGGCTTCATCGAATGTTCTGAGCTGCATATTGCCATCATGGCTGCTGGGGAGCATGTTACAGAGGAGGAAATTCATGAACTCATCAGGGAGTGGGACAAGAACACTGATGGCAAACTTGACTTGGATGGTATGTGCAAATGTTTAAAAATTAGCGATATTGTGTGGGTTTATTACTGAGTATTTAAACTATGTCTGCTTTCAATCAAATGTCTTCCACCCTTTACAGAATGGTCAAAGTTGTTGAAGAATGACCAGTAAAACAGCCAACATCCCTCAGCAACCCACTGTGATACAACAATTTCATGACCTGTGTGTCGTCACCCTTCTCCGATCAACTGCCTAGACATCTGAAATACACTCAATGATTGCAAAGAATTCAAAATCTGATTGACAGGACTGGAGGTACATATATAGCAAAGAGCTTCATAGCTGCTGTAATTCTCTCTTTGTGAGGAAGAAGCAATCGCATATGTATGAAACGCTCAGTGATTTTCCTCTCAGCCTGGAACGCTGCACAATTTATTCAAAACCATTTCCTAATAAAGTTAATGCCAATTTTTTCCACCCAGTTGTTGCGTTTCACTTGTGAGTGACAGGGATTCTCTGGATATTTATCCTCTATTTCCAGCAGGCAACAAAATCAAATGAGAAAGTGAAAAAGCAGTTTCTATATATTGGCAGCAAAAACATTTTCTTGACATGGCACATCTTTAATGAACACAGCATATCTCGATAGTCATATAAATAGTGAAGTATTTTCAAAGGGTATTCAACACTTCATGAAGAATACTTCGTCAACAACCTGCACACAGCAAATTCTACATTCGTAGATAAGCCACTTTTGTGATATTATGAAGAATAAATATTGGCCTCTCCAGCTCTCCTTTCAAATCATATCCCAGGATCCACAGATGACGGCTGTCATCCAAATGACAAATTATCTTAAAGTGCAACATTATCACTGCCATTCACTGCACATTAATCAGCTGCTGTCAGTGTCAGATTGGAAACTACAAATTTGAATTCACACACAAGAATGCTTCACTCTGAATCACAGCACAGTCTAGAGCACAACAAGCTGCAGTTGGTGACAGTTCACTGAAATGATTGTTATGAGTAAACCATTGCACCATTACATTTTATCATAGAATCCTTACATTGTGGAAACAGTCTACTTAGTCCATCAAGTCCACACCAACCCTCCAAAGAGCATCCCTCACTCTCCTCTATCCTTGTAACCATGCATCTCCCATGGCTTATTCATCTAGTCTACCCTCCCCAAGATACCATGGGCAATTAAGCATGGTTTGTTCACTAACAGGCTCATCTTTGGTCTACGGGAAGGAAATGCAGTAGCCAGAGCAAACCCATGTACACGCAGGGAGAATGTGCAAATTCCACGCAGACAGTTGGCCAAGGGTGGAATTGCACCCAGCTCTCTGTCACTGTGAGGAAGCAGTACCAACCACTGATCCACTCTGCAACAGTTAGTGTTATAGACAAAATGAGATGGCAATTGCCTCACACAATTTCAAGTATGAGACACAAAAATGAAATCAAGGATCAAGTAGTGCAACAATACATTCAGCACCATTTACAAGATGCAACACAGAAATTCACCAAGGTTCTGGCGAAAAAATATGCTTATCCCATGAACATTACCACCTGGAAGTAGAACGGCAGCAAGTACATGGGAACACCACCACCTGCACATTCCCCTCCATGACACTCACCATCCTGACTTGGAATTAGATCTCCAAATTCACCATGACTTTGTTTCACATACCCGGTACTCCCGCCATGCAGACATTGTGAGCTGACTTGCACTAATTGGATGGCAGTGGCTCAAGATATTCAACCAAAACAGTCACACGTGAATCGTAGGCACGTCCAGGTGATCGTACCTTGCTATATATTTATCTACGTGCTGGACAGATATCAAAACCAGACTGCTTGGAGGAAATTTCTTATCTCGAGGCAGGCACTCACAGAATCTGGAAGTTGGCACGGGGAGGTGAAGAAGTCTCACAGGGTGATGGAATCATGAAAATTCCAAACGCATTTCCTGTGCTGGGCTTTCAATGGGGTCCTTCATTCTTTCATCTTGCAGATTTCAGAGGCCTGACATTTTAGTTCTCCACCCGGCCATCTTTCGTGCAAAAGAAAGATCTGTGATGCAATGGAAGACAGGCAAAATTGATGACAGAAGAGTCGGTCTTCTGGGGCCAAAGCAAATTGATTTGGGGCAAGAAAGCAAACAAATAAACCAAAATGTGCCTGAAGCAGGTGTGCACCTTTACTGAAAAAACATTCAGAAGGAAAGATTTGGAAACAAGATGGAGCACTCTGTGAAATGGAATGAACAGTTGGAACCCATGCAGCTATAAAATGCCTTATTGAAAGACAAGGCACAGTTTGTTACCTTGACCTTCCTTGGAACAGTGCAGCAGGCCAAGTCAATGTCAGCCAGAGAGCATCATGGGCAATTTAAGTGACACGTCAAAGAAAGCACAGGGACATTCTTACCAGCTGCGTTGAAGTGTTCGGCAAAATGGTCTTCCAGTTTGTGCGTTTGATCGTTCCAATGTACAGCAGAATCCAAATTGTGTTGTGTCTAATTTTACTCTGTGAAGTTATTTCTTCGACGATTCCTTCTGGAGCAGATAAGAAAAATACTGGAGGTTAAAAAGCTGTTCTACTTTCTAGACTAAATTAAGAAGATCTGTAATGTTAACTATGACCTTTATTCTTTATTTTTCTACTTGCTATCTGAAGGTAATGCTTAACTTTTTAACTCTTTTTCAGTTACTAATTTGTACCTACATTTTTTGGGCACAACTACGTTTGATCCAGAAATGGGACACGCATGGCAATGTTGTACATTTTCACTGTACTCTTGTAATACTGTACTTGAGTACACATGATAAAAAAATTCTAAATCTAATTGTAAATTATTTCATATCTTCACGATTTAGTACGCAACAGTTTTCTCCATTTCACGTTTGACTGATATCTTGGGTGTCCCAAAGATAGTCAAATCTCAGATTGCAATTGGTCTCAAAAAGGGTAACATGCAGCTAAAACATTTGCAGTTTCTCTTCAAAAATTGTTTGGTTCACAAATATTCATGTTTAACAATGGACAGAGCTTACAACTGAGTGTGGTCTTAGGTCGCGGCACCATTGATTTTGAAGAGTTCTTGGTGACGTTGGCGAGGCAGATGAGAGAAGAAGTGAAAGGAAAGTCTGACAAAGACATCGCAGAATTCTTTCGTGTATTTGATAGGTGAGTTTGAGATTCTACATGACTGATATAAACATGATAGCGCAGCAATTCTATTTTGAGTTTGTTGATTCTCCATTGTATGTATTGAAAAAGTGACAAGTTCCGAAAAGATCAGCAAAGCAATCAGAAAAACATCCCTGCTTCAAGGAAATGTAGGGTACGGGGCCGACTAGCTAAGTTGCCTGTTTAGCTACTTTGCAAGGGAGAGCATAAACAATAGTGTGGGTTTAATTCCTACACCACCTCAGGTTACCGTGAATGACTCCCCTCAACACTCAACTCAGTCACAGTGACCCTCTGGTCGAAGTCACCACCAATCATCTCTCTCTAATGAAGTAGCAGCCACCTGATATGTTGACACAAAGGTGATTTTGCCTTTTGGTTCATGTAAATAAACCATTGTAGCAAATAAGTATATCAATTATACAAAATACTTCAGAAGCTGAAAAGATGAAATAATAATGAGAATCATTAATGTCACTCGCTTTAACACCATCTATCTAGAGAAGTGAAAAAGAGTCTGTGTTTTCAGCTCAATATAACTTCGTCATATCCAAAGTGAGGTAGAAGTGTGGAAACATTTGTTCCTAGAACATTTCTAGCGGGACTCGCAACTGGCAAACATGTGTTGAAATTTGTTTCATTTACATTGCATGTGACATGGTGCACCTTTCATGATCTTATACGAAAAGATATAAGAGTCGCCTGGAGACAGTTCTTTGAGGATTTACCAGGTTGAGGCTAAAAATCCTCAGCTTCACACATCAGGAAAGTATTAACAGTTGAGACTATTTTCCCTTCAACAAAGAAGACTAAACGGTGATCCATTAGATAGTTGCAATACTCACAGATGTTTTGAAAATGTGGATAGACAGCATGTTTTCACTTCAGGGAGGTAGTAGCATAATGGAAATGTCCCAGACGAGTGAGCCAGTGGATCCTGCTGATGCTCCAAGAACAAACTTTCAAATCTCATCCGGTGAGCTAGTGAAATAGAAAACTCAATCAATACATCTGCAGCATAAAACTGATGTCGTTGATGATAGTGAAAAGTCTGAGAGGTTGTTGTGAAAACCTATGTGGTTCACTTGTCTCCTTCAAGGAAGACAATCTGCCATCCTTACCTTGCTGGCCTGAATATATATCCAGACCAGTGGAACACTGTCTGATTTGTAACTGCACTCTGAAATTACTGAACAAACAACTCCATTCAAGTGCAATTAGGCATGGACAACAATACAGTCGTTGTCAGCAAGACACTTATCCATGTAAAAGGCGATGGAGAACATAAGTAGAGAATATCAACAGAAGATTTCAGAAAACAAAACGGTCACGAACACAATTGTGGAAGAGCACAAAGTGTGATTCAATTTTATCTTTGGAATGAAAGGGAAGCCATTTCCAATTGAACATAATCGAAGGTGATAATGACAAATTATTTGTAATTGCTTTCAGAGCAGAGGGCACACTATTGAATTCAGGTCTTGAGAAATTTGAGACATTGTGTGGGAAATGTATCATTTTTGGATGAAAAAGGTGAGTTCAAATGTGAGGTTTATGAAGCTATTTCCACATGTGTTTGTGCATGATATCTCGATTTGTTGTACGCCAGTTTTTAAATTGGATTACTTGATGAGATTAAATAATGTAAACTTCCAGACAGAAGAAAGTGAAATTAGATGGATATGATCTTTTCTCAACTTCTATTTTGGTAAGGTAGATAACATTGCTGGATTGGGGACTTTCATACTTTTCTTGATGACTCTAGCAATGCTGACGGCTTCATCGAATGTTCTGAGCTGTATTTTACATTCAAGACTTCTGGGGAGCATGTTACAGAGGAGGAAGTTCATGAACTCATCAGGGAGTGGGACAAGAACAGTGATGGCAAACTTGACTTTGATGGTATGTGCAAATTTTTAAAAATTATCAATATTGTGTGGGTTTATTATTGAGTATTTAAACTATGTCTGCTTTCAATCAAATGTCTTCCACCACATACAGCATGGTCGAAGTTGTTGAAGAATGACCAGTAAAACAGCCAACATCGCTCAGCAACCAACTGTGATACAACAATTTCATGACCTGTGTGTCGTCACCCTTCTCCGATCAACTGCCTAGACATCTGAAATACACTCAATGATTGCAAAGTATTCAAAATCTGATTGACAGGACTGGAGCTACATATATAGCAAAGAGCTTCATAGCTGCTCTAATTCTCTCTTTGTGAGGAAGAAGCAAATGCATATGTATGAAATGTTCAGTGATTTTCCTCTCAGCCTGGAACGCTGCACAATTTATTCAAAACCATTTCCTAATAAAGTTAATGCCAATTTTTTCCACCCGGTTGTTGCATTTCACTTGTGAGTGACAGGGATTCTCTGGATATTTACCCTCTATTTCCAGCAGGCAACAAAATCAAATGAGAAAGTGAAAAAGCAGTTTCTATATATTGACAGCAAAACCATTTTCTTGACATGGCACATCTTTCATGAACACAGCATATCTCGATAGTCGTATAAATACTGAAGTATTTTCAAAGGATATTCAACACTTCATGAAGAATACTTCGTCAACAACCTGCACACAGCAAATTCTACATTCGTAGACAAGCCACTTTTGTGATAATATGAGGAATAAATATTGGCCTCTCCGGCTCTCCTTTCAAATCATATCCCAGGATCCACAGATGACGGCTGTCATCCAAATGACAAATTATCTTAAAGTTCAACATTATCACTGCCATTCACTACACATTAATCAGCTGCTGTCAATGCCAGATTGGAAACTACAAATTTGAATTCACACACACGAATGCTTCACACTGAACCACAGCACAGTCTAGAGCACAACAAGCTGCAGTTGGTGACAGTTCACTGAAATGATTGTTATGAGTAAACCATCGCACCATTACATTTTATCATAGAATCCTTACATTGTGGAAACAGTCTGCTTAGTCCATCAAGTCCACACCAACCCTCCAAAGAGCATCCCTCACTCTCCTCTATCCTTGTAACCATGCATTTCCCATGGCTTATTCATCTAGTCTACCCTCCCCAAGATACCATGGGCAATTAAGCATGGTTTGTTCACTAACAGGCTCATCTTTGGTCTACGGGAAGTAAATGCAGTAGCCAGAGTAAACCCATGTACACGCAGGGAGAATGTGCAAATTCCACGCAGACAGTTGGCCAAGGGTGGAATTGCACCCAGCTCAAGACCAGACTGCTTGGAGGAAAATTCTTACCTCAAGGCAGGCACTCACAGAATCTGGGACCTGGTCTGGGGAGGTGAAGAAATCTCGTAGCGTGATGTAAACATGAAAATTCCAAAAGCATTTCCTGTGCTGGGTTTTCAATGGGGGCCTTCATTCTTTAATCTTGCACATTTCAGAGGCCTGTCAATTTAGTTCTCCACCCGGCCATCTTTCGTACAAAAGAAAGATCTGTGATGCAGTGGGTTACAGGGAAAACTGATGGCGGACGAGTCAGTCCTCAGGGGTCAAAGGAAATTGATGTGGTGCAAGAAAGTAAACAAATAAACCAAAATGAGCCTCAGCCAGGTGTGCCTCTAGCTAAACAAATATTAAAAAGGAAAGAAAATAGAGTACACTGAGTACATAGAGTACAAATCTCACCGTGTTTAGCACCATCTTTAGAGACATGTAAACGGTGTTTGTGCCTGGGTCCAACACAATTTCTTCAAACCTGAATTGAGGTAGAAATACAGAAACATTTGGTGCAAGAAACGTTTCCAGCAAAACTAGCAACTGTCAAACATGTATTGAAATTTGTTTCATCTGCATCATATGTCACATGCAGTTACTTTCATCATTTCATAAAAAGGGTTGAAGTGGCACTGGAGATCGTGCTACCAGGTTTTATGAGGATGAGACTAGAAATCCTCAGGTATACACCGAGGGAAAAGATTGACAGTTGAGTCTATTTTCGCTTCAATAAAGAAGATAGAACAGAGAACATTACAGTGCAGCACAGGCCATTCGGTCCTCGATGTTGCGCTGATCTGTGAAACCAATCTGAAGCCCATCTAACTTACACTATTCCATTATCATCCATATGTATATCCAATGACAATTTAAATGCCCTTAAATTTGGTGAGTCCACTACTGTTGCAAGCAGGTGGTGACACAAATACGGATGCAAAGTTCATAGATATTTTGACAACATGGGCAGACAGCATGTTTTCACTTCAGGGAGATGGGAAGATTGTGGAACTATCACTGGACTAAGGAGCCAGTGGCCCATGCTGATGCTCCAGGAGCAAGCTTTGAAATCGCATCCTGTCAGCTGTTGAATTAGAAATCTCAGTCAAAAAACCTGTAGCATAACCTTAAGGATGACTGTGACAATTGCCACTGATTATTGTGAAAGCCTCTCTGATTCACTTGAGTCCTTTATGGAAGACAATCCACCATCCTTACCTCTCTGGTCTGAAAGTGTCTCCAGTTCACTAGAATTGTGTCTGATGTGTAACTGCATTCTGGAATTACTCAACGAGCAAGTCCATTCGAGAGCAATTCGGCATGGACAACAATGCCGCCCTTGTCAGATCCATGTAAAAAGCTACGGAGGGCATAAGTAGAGACAATCATCCGAAGATACTTCAAACAAAAACTGCCATGACCAAAAATGTCGAAACAAAAATGTATTCAAGATTACAATACCAATTAAAGGGAAGCGAGGCATGGATTGAATGTAATAGAAGTTTATAAAGACAAATTCTTTGAAATTGCATTCAGAGTAGAGGGCACACTATTCTGTTCAGGACTTGAGTAATTTGAGACATTGTGTGGGAAGTGTAGCTTTCTCGGATTGAACAGATGACTTTAGACCTGAGGTTTCTGAAGCTCAGGATGGACCTGATCTTTTCTCATGCAGCAACTTCTATTTTGGTCAGTAGGATAACTTGACTGGATTGGGGACATTCATACTTTTCTTGCTGACTCCAGCAATGCTGATGGTTTCATCGATCGTCATGAGCTGAATGTTGTCATCAATGCTATTGGGAAACATTTTGCAGAGGAGGAAATTCATGAATTCATGAAACAATCGGACAAGAACAATGATGGGAAACTTGATGTTTGTTGTATGTCCAAATAATAAAAACAAATTCATTAGTGATACTATATTGGTTTAGTATTGAGTATTTAAAAGAATCATATACCTTCCTCTGTCTACAGAATGGGTGAAGATGATGGAGAAGACCCAATAAGTAACCAGCGTCCCTCAGCAATCCATTATGATTCAACAAGTTAATGAATTCCTGGCTGCTACAGTTTTTTTCTTTGTGAGGAAGACGTAACTCCTATGAACGAAATGCTTTGTCATTTTGTTACCGGCACGGAACACTGCACAGTTTATTTGCAACCCTTTCCTAATAAATCTAATCTCAATGTTTTTCCAACCAATTGTTGTTGCATTTCATTTAGTGAATGCCACGGATTCTGTAGATTTTTGTTCTCTATTTTTAGCAGTTGACAATGTTCAATTATATCATTCAAAAGAGTTTTCTATATTGGCACCAAAACCATTTCCAGTTAAATGGTACATCTTTCATGAACACAGCATATCTTAAACAGGTGTTAAAGATATGCAGTATTTTGAAAGGGTATTCAGTATTTTATGAAGGAAATGCAGTCATCAAACTGCATACACAAAGCCCACAGAAGTAGATAACCTGTTTTTGTGATATTATGAGGAATAAATATTGGCCTCTCCTGCTTGTCTTTTAAATCATGTTAGAGGATCCACAGATCGTGGCTGTCATCCAAAAGAAAAAGTATCTGAGAAGCAACACACCCTTGGTATTACACTGGGCGCTCGTCAGCAGGTTCGAGTGTTAGACGAGAAACCACTACTTGACATTCAGACATGAGTGCATCAAACAGAGCCACAGCTCAGTCATTAGCACAACAAGCTGCAGTTGGTGAACATTTACTCAAATGATTGTTATGAGTGATCCATTGTGCCTTTATGTTTAACGATAGAATCATTACAGTGTGGAAGCAGGCTATTCAGCCCATCAAGCCCACACCACTCGTCCACAGAGCATCCCACGCTCTCCCCTGTACTTGTAACCCTGCATCGCCCATGGTTAATTCATCTAACCTACTCTCCCCGAGATACTATGGGCAACTTAGCATGGCCAAACTGGCCAAAATGCATGTCTTTGGACTATGGGAAGGAACTGGAGCAACTGGGGGAAACACATGGACACAGGGAGAATGTGCAAACTCCACACAGACAGTTGGCCAAGAGTGGAATTGAACACAGCTCCCTGTCACTGTGAGGAAGCAGTGCTAACCACTGAGACACCATGCAACCCTTAGAATTACAGGGAAAGACAAGATGGCAATTGCCTCACAACATTTAAAGCATGAAACACATGCAGTAAATCAAGGAACAAGTCGTATAACAATACATTTATCACAATAATTCTGCAAAACAAGCTGCAGTTGGTGAAAGTTCACTTAAAGAATTGTTATGAGTAAGCCATTGCACCATTATGTTTAATCGTAGAATACTAACAGTGTGGAAACAGGCTGCATTGTCCATCACATTTACACCAACACTCTATGGACCATCCCTCACGCAACTCTTTCCTTGTAACCTTGCATTTCCCATGGTTAATTCATAGAATCTACCCTCCCCAAGATACCATGCGCAATTTAGCATGGCCTGCTCACCTAGCATGCACATCTTTGGCCTGCAGGAATTAAATGGAGTAACCAGAGGAAACCCACATAGACACAGGGAGAATGTGCAAACTCCACGCAGACAGTTGGCCAAGGGTGGAATTGAACTCAGCTCTACGTGAGGCAACAGTGCAAACCACTGATACACTGTGCAACACTTAGTGTTGAAGGCAAAAAGAGGTGACAATTGCCTCAAACAACTTAAAGTATGAAACTCACACATGAAATCAAGGAACAAGTAGTGTAACAATACACTCAGCACCATTTACAAGATGCATTACAGAAACTCACCAAGGTTCAGTCGAAAAAATATGCTTATCCCATGAACTTTACCACCTGGAAATAGAACGGCAGCAAGTACATGGGAACACCACCACCTGCACATTCCCCTGCAAGACACTCACCATCCTGACTTGGAACTATATCTCCATTTACACCATGTCTTTGTGTCATTGCAGACATTGTGAGCTGACTTGCACTAAATGGATGGCAGTGGCTCAAGACATTCAACCAAAACGTCACAAGTGAATAGTAGGCACATCCAGGTGATAGTACCTCGCTATATATTTATCTACGTGCTGAACAGATATCAAGACCAGCCTGCTTGGAGGAAAATTCTTACCTCGAGGCAGGCACTCACAGCATCCGGAAGTTGGCACGGGGAGGTGAAGAAGTCTCACAGGGTGATGGAATCATGAAATTTCCAAAAGCATTTCCTGTGCTGGGTTCTCAATGGGGGCCTTCATTGTTTAATTTTGCAGATTTCAGAGGCCTGTCATTTAACTTCTCCACCCGGCCATCTTTCGTACAAAAGAAAGATCTGTGATGCAATGAAAGACAGGGAAATTTGATGACAGAAGAGTCAGTCTTCTGGGGCCAAAGCAAATTGATTTGGGGCAAGAAAGCAAACAAATAAACCAAAATGTGCCTGAAGCAGGTGTGCACCTTTACTGAACAAACATTCAAAAGGAAAGATTTGGAAACAAAATGGAGCACTCTGTGAAATGGAATGAAAAGTTGCAGCCGATGCAGCTATAAAATGCTTTATTGAAAGACAAGGCACAGTTTGTTACCTTGACCTTCCTTGGAACAGTGCAGCAGGCCAAGTCAATGTCAGCCAGAGAGCATCATGGTGAATTAAAATGACACGTCAAAGAAAGCACAGGGACATTCTTACGAGCTGCGTTGAAGTACTCGGCAAAATGGTCTTCCAGTTTGTGCGTTTGATCGTTCCAATGTACAGCAGAATCCAAATTGTGTTGTGCGTAACTTTACTCTGTGAAGTTATTTCTTCGACGAATCCTTCTGGAGCAGAGAAGAAAAATACTGGAGGTAAAAAAGCTGTTCTACTTTCTAGACTAAATTAAGAAGAACTGTAATGTTAACTATGATCTTTATTCTTTATTTTTCTACTTGCTATCTGAAGGTAACGCACAACTTTTTAACTCTTTTTCAGTTACTAATTTGTACCTACATTTTTTGGGCGCAAGTACCTTTTATCAAGAAATGGGACATGCGTGGCAATGTTGTACATTTTCACTGTACTCCTGTAATACTGTACTTGAGTACACATGATAAAAAAATTCTAAATCTAATTGTAAATTATTTCATATCTTCACGATTTAGTACGCAACAGTTTACTTCATTTCACGTTTGCCTGATATCTTGGGTGTCCCAAAGATAGTCAATTCTCAGATTGCAATTGGTCTCAAAAAGGGTAACATGCAGCTTAAACATTAGCAGTTTCACTTCAAAAATCGTTTGGTTCACAAATATTCATGTTTAACAATGGACAGAGCTTACAACTGAGTGTGGTCTTAGGTAGCGGCACCATTGATTTTGAAGAGTTCTTAGTGACGATGGCGAGTCAAATGAGAGAAGAAGTGAAAGGATGTCTGACAAAGACATCGCAGAATTCTTTCGCGTATTTGATGGGTGAGTTTGAGATTCTACATGACTGGTATAAACATGATAGCGCAGCAATTCTATTTTGAGTTTGTTGATTCTCCGTTGTATGTATTGAAAAAGAGACAAGTTTCTAAAAGATCAGCAAAGCAATCAGAAAAACATCCCTGCTTCAAGGAAATGTAGGGTACGGGACCGATTAGCTCAGTTCCCTGGTTAACTGGTTTGCAAGGGAGAGCATACACAATAGTGTGGGTTTAATTCCTACACCAGCTCAAGTTACCGTGAATGACACCCCTCAACTCTCAACTCAGTCACAGTGACCGTCTGGTCGAACTCACCACCAATCATCTCTCTCTAATGAAATAGCAGCCACCTGATATGTTGACACAAAGGTGACTTTACCTTTTGCTTCATGTAAGTAAACCGTTGCAGCAAACGAGTATGTCAATGATACAAAATACTGCAGAAGCTGAAAAGATGAAATAATAATGAGAATCATTAATGTCACTCGCTTTAACACCATCTATCTAGAGAAGCAAAAAAGAGTCTGTGTTTTCAGCTCAATATAATTTCTTCATATCCAAAGTGAGGTAGAAGTGTGGAAACATTTGTTCCTAGAACATTCCTAGCAGGACTCGCAACTGGCAAACATGTATTGAAATTTGTTTCATTTACATTGCATGTGACATGGTGCACCTTTCATGATTTTATACTAAAAGATATCAGAGTTGCCTGGAGACAGTTCTTTGAGGATTGACCAGGTTGAGACTAAAAATCCTCAGCTTCACACATCAGGAAAGTATTAACAGTTGAGTCTATTGTCCCTTCAACAAAGAAGACTAAAGAGTGATCCATAGATATATGCAATACTCACAGATGTTTTGACAACTTTGACAGACAGCATGTTTTCACTTCAGGGAGGTAGTAGCATAATGGAAATGTCCCAGACGAGTGAGCCAGTGGATCATGCTGATGCTCCAAGAACAAACTTTCAAATCTCATCCTGTGAGCTAGTGATATAGTAAACTCAATCAATACATCTGCAGCATAAAAGTGATGTGGTGATGATCGTGACAAGTGTTATTGATTGTTGTGAAAACCTATGTGGTTCACTTGTCTCTTTCAAGGAAGACAATCTGCCATCCTTACCTTGCTGGCCGGAATATATATCCAGACCAGTGGAACGTTGTCTGATTTGTAACTGCACTCTGAAATTACTGAACAAGCAACCCCATTAAAGAGCAATTAGGCATGGACAACAATGCAGTCCTTGTCAGCAACACACTTATCCACGTAAAAAGTGATGGAGAACATAAGAAGAGAAAATCAATCGAAGATTTTCAGAAGAAAACTGTCATGAACCAAATTGTGGACACAGCAAGTGTGATTCATTATTGTCACTGGAATGAAAGGGAAGCTAGTTCCAACTCAGAGAGTCAAAGGCTATAATGACAAATATTTTGTAATTGCTTTCAGAGCAGAGGGCACACGGTGCAATTCAGGCCTTGAGAAATTTGAGACATTGTGTGGGAAATATATCATTTTTGGATGGAACAGGTGAGTTTAGACCTAAGCTGTATGAAGCTGTTTCCTCAGATGATTGTACAACATATCTCGATTTGTTGTAAGCCAGTGATTAAAATGGATTACTTGATGAGATTAAACAATGTAAATTTCCAGACAGAAAGAAACTGAAATTAGATGAATATGATCTTTTCACTATTTCTATTTTGGTAATGTAGAAAACATTGCTGGATTGTGACATTCACACTTTTCTTGATGACTCTAGCAATGCTGACAGTCTCATTGATCGTGATGAGCTGAATATTGTCATCGAGGAGGCTGGGGAGCATGTTACCGAGGAGGAATTTCATGAATTCATCAGCGAGTGGGACAAGAACAGTGATGCAATCTTGATTTTGATGGTATGTGCAAATTTTTTAAAAATTAGCGATATTGTGTTGGTTTAGTATTGAGTATTTAAACTATTTAGGTTTTCAATCAAATATCTTCCAAACTTTTCAGAATGGTCGAAGTTGTTGTAGAATGTCCAGTAAAAAAGTCAACATCTGTCAGCCACCCATTATGATTCAACAATTTAATGAACTCTGTGCTGTCGCCCTTCTGCAGCCAACAGCCTCGGCATCTGAATACACTCAATGATTGCAAAAAATTCAAAATCTGTTCAACAGGACTGGAGCTACACATGTAACAAAGAGCTTCATATTTGCTGCAGTTCTTTCTTTGTGAGGAAGAAGCAATCTCCTATGAATGACAAGTTTCGGCATTTTGCGATCCATATGGAATACGGCACAATTTATTCACAACAATTTCCTTGCAAAGTTCTGATTGATTTTTCCAGACAGTTATTGTTGCATTTCACCTGGTCAATGACATGGATTCTCTGGATATTTATTCTCTATTTCCAGGAGGCAACAATGTTAAATTACACAATGAAAAATCAGTTTCTATATATTGGCAGCAAAACCATTTTCTTTATTTAGCACATCTTTCATGAACACAGCAGATCTTGACAGTTCTTCTAAATATTGAAGTATTTTGAAAGGGTATTCGGTATTTCATCAAGGATTCGCAGTCACCAACCTGCACACAGCAAATTCCACATCAGTACACAAGCCACTCTTCAGATGCTTGTGGACTAAATTTTTGCGTCTCCAGCCCTTCTTTTAAATCGTATCCCAGGATCCATAGATGATGGCTGTCATCCAAAAGACAAATTACCTGAAACTGCAACATTCCCATGGCCTTACACTGCCCATTAATCAGCAGCTTCAGGGTCCGACCAGAAAACTACAAATTTGAATTCACAGACAAGAATCATTCAAACTGAACCACAGCACAGTCTATAGCACAACAAGCTGCAGTTGGTGACAGTTCACTGAAATGATTGTTATGAGTAAACCATTGTGCTACTATGTTTAATCATAGAATCCCAACAGTGTGGAAACAGGCTACTTAGTCCATCAAGTCCACACCAACCCTCCAAAGAGCATCCCTCACTCTCCTCTATCCTTGTAACCCTGCATTTCCCATGGCTTATTCATCTAATCTACCCTCCCCAAGATACCATGGTCAATTTGGCATGGCTTGTTCGCCTAACATGCACATCTTTGTTCTACAGGAAGTAACTGCAGTAACCAGAGTAAACCCATGTACATTCAGGGAGAATGTGCAAACTCCACGCAGACAATTAGCCAAGGGTGGAATTGCACCCAGCTCTCTCTCACTGTTAGTCAGCAGTGCGAACTACTGTGCAACCCTCAGAGTTAGAGTCAAAATGAGATGGCATTGCCTCACACAATTTAAAGTATGAAACACAAAAATGAAATCAATGATCAAGTAGTTTAAAAATACATTCATCACCACATACAAGATGCAACACAGAAATTCACCAAGGTTCTGTTGAAAAAATATGCTTATCCCATGAACATTGCCACCTGGAAGTAGAATGGCAGCAAGTACATGGGAACACCACCACCTGCACATTCCATTCCAAGCCACTCACCTTCCTGACTTGGAACTATATCTCCATTCACACCATGACTTTGCATCAAGTACCTGGTACTCCCTCCATGCAGACATTGTGAGCTGACTTGCACTAAATGGATGGCAGTGGCTCAAGACATTCATCCAAAACAGTCACACGCGAATCGTAGGTACATCCAGGTGATAGTACTGCACAATATATTTATCTACGTGCTGGACAGATATCAAGACCAGCCTGCTTGGAGGAAAATTCTTACGTCGAGGCAGGCACTCACAGAATCTGGAAGTTGGCCTGGGGAGGTGAAGAAATCTCACAGCGTGATGGAATCATGAAAATTCCAAAAGCATTTCCTGTGCTGGGTTTTAGGTGGGGGCCTTCATTCTTTAATTTTGCAGATTTCAGAGGCCTGTGAATTTAGTTCTCCACCCGGCCATGTTTCGTACAAAAGAAAGATCTGTGATGCAATGAAAGACAGGGAAATTTGATGACAGAAGAGTCAGTCTTCTGGGGCCAAAGGAAATTGATTTAGGGCAAGAAAGCAAACAAATAAGCCAATATGTGCCTGAAGCAGGTGTGCACCTTTACTGAACAAATATTCAAAAGGAAAGATTTGGAAACAAAATGTAGCACTCTGTGAAATGGAATGAAAAGTTGGAGCCCATGCAGCTATAAAATGCCTTATTGAAAGACAAGGCACAGCTTGTTGCAGCAGGCCAAGTCAATGTCAGCCAGAGAGCATCATGGTGAATTAAAATGACACGTCAAAGAAAGCACAGGGACATTCTTACGAGCTGCGTTGAAGTGCTCGGCAAAATGGTCTTCCAGTTTGTGTGTTTGATCGTTCCAAAGTACAGGAGAATTCAAATTGTGTCGTGTGTAATTTTACTCTGTGAAGTTATTTCTTTGACGATTCCTTCTGGAGCAGGTAAGAAAAATACTGGAGGTAAAAAAGCTGTTCTACTTTCTAGACTAAATTAAGAAGAACTGTAATGTTAACTATGATCTTTATTCTTTATTTTTCTACTTGCTATCTGAAGGTAATGCTTAACTTTTTAATTCTTTTACAGTTACTATTTTGTACCGACATTTTTTGGGCGCAACTACCTTTGATCCAGAAATGGGACATGCGTGGCAATGTTGTACATTTTCACTGTACGCCTGTAATACTGTACTTGAGTACACATGATAAAAAAATTCTACATCTAATTGTAAATTATTTCATATCTTCACGATTTAGTACGCAACAGTTTACTCCATTTCACATTTGACTGATATCTTGGGTGTCCCAAAGATAGTCAAATCTCAGATTGCAATTGGTCTCAAAAAGGGTAACATGCAGCTAAAACATGAGCAGTTTCTCTTCAAAAATCGTTTCGTTCACAAATATTCATGGTTAACAATGGACAGAGCTTACAACTGAGTGTGGTCTTAGGTAGCGGCACCATTGATTTTGAAGAGTTCTTGGTGACGATGGCGAGGCAGATGAGAGAAGAAGTGAAAGGAAAGTCTGATAAAGACATCGCAAAATTCATTCATGTATTTGATGGGTGAGTTTGAGCTTCTACATGACTGGTAGAAACATGATAGAGCAACAATTCTATTTAGAGTTTGTTGATTCTCCGTTGTATGTATTGAAAAAGAGACAAGTTTCTAAAAGATCAGCAAAGCAATCAGAAAAACATCCGTGCTTCAAGGAAATGTAGGGTACGGGGCCGATTAGCTCTGTTGCCTGGTTAGCTGGTTTGCAAGGCAGAGCATAAACAATAGTGTGGGTTTAATTCCTACACCACCTCAGGTTACCGTGCATGACTCCCCTCAACACTCAACTCAGTCACAGTGACCCTCTGGTCGAAGTCACCACCAATCATTTCTCGCTAATGAAATAGCAGACACCTGATATGTTGACACAAAGGTCAATTTACCTTTTGCTTCATGTAAATAAACCATTGTAGCAAACAAGTATATCAATTATACAAAATACTTCAGAAGCTGAAAATATGAAATAATAATGAGAATCATTAATGTCACTTGCTTTAACACCATCTATATAGAGAAGAAAAAAAAGAGTCTGTGTTTTCACCTCAGTATAACTTCTTCATATCCAAAGTGAGGTAGAAGTGTGGAAACATTTGTTCCTAGAACATTTCTAGCGGGACTCGCAACTGGCAAACATGTATGGAAATTTGTTTCATTTACATTGCATGTGACATGGTGCACCTTTCATGATCTTATACTGAAAGATATAAGAGTTGCCTGGAGACAGTTCTTTGAGGATTGACCAGGTTGAGGCTAAAAATCCTCAGCTTCACACATCAGGAAAGTATTAACAGTTGAGACTATTTTCCCTTCAACAAAAAAGTCTAAAGGGTGATCCATAGATAGTTGCAATACTCACAGATGTTTTGAAAATGTGGATAGACAGCATGTTTTCACTTCAGGGAGGTAGTAGCATAATGGAAATGTCCCAGACTAGCGAGCCAGTGGATCATGCTGATGCTCCAAGAACAAACTTTCAAATCTCATCCGGTGAGCTAGTGAAATAGAAAACTCAATCAATACATCTGCAGCATAAAACTGATGTCGTTGATGATAGTGAAAAGTCTGAGAGGTTGTTGTGAAAACCTATGTGGTTCACTTGTCTCCTTCAAGGAAGACAATCTGCCATCCTTACCTTGCTGGCCTGAATATATATCCAGACCAGTGGAACGCTGTCTGATTTGTAACTGCACTCTGAAATTACTGAACAAGCAACTCCATTCAAGTGCAATTAGGCATGGACAACAATACAGTCGTTGTCAGCAACACACTTATCCACGTAAAACGCGATGGAGAACATAAGTAGAGAATATCAACAGAAGATTTTCAGAAAACTAAACTGTCAGGAACAAAATTGTGGAAGAGCAGAAAGTGTGATTCAATATTATCATTTGAATGAAAGGGAAGCCATTTCCATTTGAACATAATCGAAGGTGATAATGACAAATTATTTGTAATTGCTTTCAGAGCAGAGGGCACACTATTGAATTCAGGTCTTGAGAAATTTGAGACATTGTGTGGGAACTGTATCATTTTTGGATGAAAAAGGTGAGTTCAGATGTGAGGTTTATGAATCTATTTCCTCGTATGTTCGTGCATGATGTCTAGATTTGTTGTACGCCTGTGATTAAATTGGATTACTTGATGAGATTAAATAATGTAAACTTCCAGACAGAAAGAAAGTGAAATTAGATGGATATGATCTTTTCTCAACTTCTATTTTGGTATGGTAGGTAACATTGCTGGATTGGGGACATTCATACTTTCCTTGATGACTCTAGCAATGCTGACGGTTTCATCGATTGTTCTGCGCTGCATATTGCCATCATGGTAGCTGGGGAGCATGTTGCAGAGGAGGAAGCTCATGAACACATCAGGGAGTGGGACAAGAACAGTGATGGCAAACTTGAATTTGATGGTATGTGCAAATTTTTAAAAATTAGCGATATTGTGTGGGTTTATTATTGAGTATTTAAACTGTGTCTGCTTTAAATCAAATGTCTTCCACCCTTTACAGAATGGTCGAAGTTGTTGAAGAATGACCAGTAAAACAGCCAACATCCATCAGCAACCCACTGTGATACAACAATTTCATGACCTGTGTGTCGCCACCCTTCTCCAATCAACTGCCTAGACATCTGAAATACACTTAATGATTGCAAAGATTTCAAAATCTGATTGACAGGACTGGAGCTACATATATAGCAAAGAGCTTCATAGCTGCTGTAATTCTCACTTTGTGAGGAAGAAGCAATTGCATATGTATGAAACGCTCAGCGATTTTTCTCTCAGCCTGGAACGCTGCACAATTTATTCAAAACCATTTCCTAATAAAGTTAATGCCAATTTTTTCCACCCGGTTGTTGCATTTCACTTGCGAGTGACAGGGATTCTCTGGGTATTTATCCTCCATTTCCAGCAGGCAACAATGTAAAATGAGCAAGTGAATGAGCAGTTTCTATATTTTGGCAGCAAAACCATTTTCTTGACATGGCACATCTTTAATGAACACAGCATATATCGATAGTCGTATAAATAATGAAGTTTTTTGAAAGGGTATTCAAAACGTCATGAAGAATGCTTCGTCAACAACCTGCACACAGCAAATTCTACATTCGTAGACAAGCCACTTTTGTGATATTATGAAGAATAAATATTGGCCTCTCCGGCTCTCCTTTTAAGTCATATCCCAGGATCCACAGATGACGGCTGTCATCAAAATGACAAATTACCTCAAAGTGCGACATTATCACTGCCATTCACTACACATTAATCAGCTGCTGTCAGTGTCAGATTGGAAACTTCACATTTGAATTCACACACAAGAATGCTTCACTCTGAATCACAGCACAGTCTATAGCACAACAAGCTGCAGTTGGTGACAGTTCACTGAAATGATTGTTATGAGTAAACCATTGCACCATTACCTTTTATCATAGAATCCTTACAGTGTGGAAACAGTCTACTTAGTCCATCAAGATAATAAAATGTGAGGATGGATGAACACAGCAGGCCCAGCAGCATCTCAGGAGCACAGGTGTGCTCCTGAGATGCTGCTAGGCCTGCTGTGTTCATCCAGCCTCACATTTTATTATCTTGGATTCTCCAGCATCTGCAGTTCCCATTATCACTTAGTCAATCAAGTCCACACCAACCCTCCAAAGACCATCCCTCACTCTACTCTACCCTTGTAACCCTGCATTTCCCGTGGCTAATTCATGTAATCTACCCTCCCAAGATACCATGGGCATTTTAGCATGGAATGTCTGCCTAACATGCACATCTTTAGACTGTGGGAAGTAACAGCAGTAACCAGAGGAAAACCACGAAGGCACATGGAGAATGTGCAAACTCCATGCAGACATTTGGCCAAGAGTGGAATTGAACCCAGCTCCCCGCCACTGTGAGGCAACAGTGCTAACCACTGAGACACCGTGCAACCTGTAGTGCAGCATGGAACACATACAGTAAATCAAGGAACAAGTCGTATAACAATACATTTATCACCATAATTCTGCACAACAAGCTGCTGTTGCTGTTGCTTAAAGAACTGTTATTAGTAAACCATTGTGCCATTATGTTTAATCGTAGAATACCTACAGTGTGGAAACAGGGTATTTATTTCATCAAATGCATACCAACCCTACAAAGACCATCCCTCACTCTTCTCTATCCTTGTAACCCTGCATTTCCCATGGTTAATTAATCTAATCTACCCTCCCCAGGATACCATGGGCAATTTCGCATGGCTTGTTCGCCTAACATGCACATCTTTGGCCTACACGAAGTAACTGGAGTAACCAAAGGAAACCCACGTACACACAGAGAAAACATGCAAACTCCACGCAGACAGTTGGCCAAGGGTAGAACTGAACTCAGCTCTATGTGAGGCAGCAGTGCTAACCACTGAGACGCTGTGCAGCCCTTAGTGTTAGAGGCAAAAAAGAGGTGGCAATTGCCTCATACAATTTAAAGTATGAAACACATACATGAAATCAAAGAGCAAGTAGTGTAACAATACATTCAGCACCATTTACAAGATGCAAAACGGAAATTCACCAAGCTTCTATCGACAAAATGTCCTTATCCCATAACCACTACCACCTGGAAGGACAACGGCAGCAAGTACATGGGAACACCACCACCTGCACATTCCCCTCCAAGCCACCCACCATCCTGACTTGGAACTATGTCTCCGTTTACACCAGGTCTTTGTGTCAAATACCTGGTGCTCCCTCCAAGCAGACATTGTGTGCCGACCTGCACTAAATGGACGGCAGTGGCTCAAGACATTCAACCAAAACAGTCACACATTAATTGTGCGCACCTCCAGTTGATAGCACTTCGCTACATCTTTATCTGCATGCTGGACAGATATCAAGATAAACCTGCCTGGAGGAAAATTGCTACCTGGAGGCAGCCACTCACAGAATCTGGAAGTTGGCCTGGGAGGTGGAGAAATCTGACAGAGTGATGGAATCATGAAAATTCCAAAAATATTTCCATTGCTGGGTGTTCAATGTGGGCCTTCTTTCTTTAATCATGCAGATTTCAGAGACCTGTCATTTTAGTTCTCCACCTCGCCATCTTTCGTTCAAAAGAAAGATCTGTGATGCAATGGAGTACAGGGAAAACTGATGACAGAAGAGTCAGTCTTCAGGGGCCAAAGGAAATTGATTTGGGGCAAGAAAATAAACTAATAACCCAAAATGTGCCGAAAGCAAGTGTGCTGATGGCTCATCAAATATTAAAACGGAAAGAAAAGGAAAGCAAATAGAGTACACTGTGAAATGGAATGAAATGTTTGAGTCCATACTGCTATAAAATGCCTAATTCGAAGATGAGGCACAGTTTGTAATCTTGACATTCCCTGGGACAGTGCAGCAGACCAAGCTGATATGAGCCTCAGCGCAGTTTGGAGCATTAGAACGAAATGTCACTGAAAGCTGAGAGCATTCGTGTGAGCTGTGCTGAAGCGTTCAGCAAAATGGTCTTCCAGTCTGTGTGTTTGGTCTTCCCAAATTACAGGAGAGACCAAATTGTGCTGGCTATTGTATTGCTCTGTGAAGATAATTCCCTGATGATCCCTTCTCGCATAGGTAAGAAAAATACTGGAGGTAAGATAGCTGTTCTACTCTCTAGACTGCAGTAAGGCGGACTGCAATGTTAACTATTAACTTTCTCCTTTAATTTTCTGTTTGTTTATGAGAAGATAATGCTTCATGCTTTAACTCTTTTTCTCTTACTAATTTGTACTTCAGTATTTTGGACCTGGGTGCATTTGTGCCTGAGATGGGGCTATCTATGACAACATCATACATTTTTCACTGTACCTTTGTAATTCTGTACTTGATCACACATGATAGTCGAATCTAAATCTAAATCTCACTTAATTCACATCTTCACAAATGAGTACATAATCACTAACTTCAATTCACTTAGAATTGATGTCTTGGTTTTCCCGGAAGCTCATCAAATCTCAGATTGCACCAGTGCTGAATAACACTCACATTGAGCTTAAGCATTAGCATTTTCTCTTCTTTTCAAACATCATTTCATTCCCAATGTGCATGGTTAACAATCGGCAGATCTTATTTTCTGTGACCTCTTAATTTAGGTATCGGCACAATTGGCTATAAAAGGTTCCAGTTGATTATGGCGAGGCAGATGAGAGAGGAGGAGAAAGGAACGTACGAAGAAGCTTTGGCAGAAATATTTCGTCTTTTTGATCATTGAGTTTGATGTTTGACCAATTTGGTGGAAGTAGACCCATGGAGAAATTCTATTTTGAGGCAGTAATTTCTCCAATGTACGTGTTGAAAAATGAAAAAGCTTTCTCAAAGATTAGCAAAGCAAAAAAAAAGCATATGTGCTTGAACCTAAATATTGGGTCGGTGGCTGGTGAGCTCAGTTGCCTGGACAGCTGGATTGCAAATCAGACTAAAGCCAACAGTGTGGGTTTATTTCCTGCACCAGCTGAGGATTCCAGCAGTAACTCTCCTTCTCAACTCTGAACTCAGGACCCTTGGTGAACCTCAGATTAAACTAATCATCACTCATCTCTTTCTAATAAAAAACACAGCCCAATGATTTGGTGAGATTATGGTGTCTTAGACATTAATGTAAGGAAGCCATTTTAGAAAAGAAGTACATCCATTATACAAAATGCTTCAGAAGCTTGTAATTAGAACAATAGTACAAAATCTCACTGTGTTTAGCACCATCTTTAGAGACATGTAAACGGTGTTTGCGTCTGGGTCCAAAACAATTTCTTCAAACCTGAATTGAGGTGGAAATACAGAAACATTTGGTGCGAGAAACATTTCCACTAAAACTAGCAACTGTCAAACATGGATTGAAATTTGCTTCATCTGCAATATATGTCACACGCAGTACCTTCCATCATTTCATTAAAAGGGTATAAGAGGTACGGGAGATTGTGCTTCAAGGATTTATGAGGATGAGCCTAGAAATTGTTAGGTATACACCTCAGGAAAAGATTAACAATTGAGTTTACTTTCGCTTCTACGAAGAATATAGAACATAGAACATTACAGTGCAGCACAGGCCATTCGGTCTTCAATGTTGCGCCGACCTGTGAAACCAATCTGAAGTCCACCCAACCTACACTATTCCATTACCATCCATATGTTTATCCAATGACCATTTAAATGCCCTTAAAGTTGGAGAGTCTACGACTGTTGCAGGCAGCTGGTGACAACAAATATGTATATCAAATTCATAGATATTTTGACAACTTGCACAGACAGCATGTTTTGACTTCAGGGAGACGGAAAAATCGTCGAAATGTCTCTGGGCTAGACAGCCAGTGGCTCATGCTGATGCTCCCAGAAAAAAGTTTCAAATCTCATCCCGTGGGCAAAATTGTAGAAGAACAGAAAGTGTGATTCAATATTATCATTGGAATTAAAGGGAAGCCATTTCCAGTTGAACATAATCGAAGGTGATAATGACAAATGACTTGTAATTGCTTTCAGAGCAGAGGGCACACTACTGAATTCAGGTCTTGAGAAATTTGAGACATTGTGTGGGAACTGTATCATTTTTGGATGAAACAGGTGAGTTCAAATGTGAGGTTTATGAAGCTATTTCCACATGTGTTCGTGCATGATATCTAGATTTGTTGTACGCCAGTGATTAAATTGGACTTCTTTGTGAGATTAAAAAATGTAAATTTCCAGACAGAAAGAAAGTGAAATTAGATGGATATGATCTTTTCTCAATTTCTATTTTGGTAAGGTAGATAATATTGCTGGATTGGGGGCTTTCATACTTTTCTTGATGACTCTAGCCATGCTGACGGCTTCATCGATTGTTCTGAGCTGCATATTGCCATCATGGCTGCTGGGGAGCATGTTACAGAGGAGGAAGTTCATGAACTCATCAGGGAGTGGGACAAGAACAGTGATGGCAAACTTGACTTTGATGGTATGTGCAAATTTTTAAAAATTAGCGATATTGTGTGGGTTTATAATTGAGTATTTAAACTATGTCTGCTTTCAATCAAATGTCTTCCACCCTTTACAGAATGGACGAAGTTGTTGGAGAATGTCCAATAAAACAGCCAACTTCCATCAGCGACCCACTGTGATACAACAATTTAATGAAATGTGTGTCGTCACACTTCTGCAGTCAACTGCCTAGATATCTGAAATACACTCAATGATTGCAAAGAATTCAAAATCTGTTTGACAGGACTGGAGCTACATATATAGCAAACAGCTTCATAGCTACTGTAATTCTCTCTTTGTGAGGAAGAAGCAATCGCACATGTATGAAACGCTCAGTGATTTTCCTCTCAGCCTGGAACGCTGCACAATTTATTCAAAACCATTTCCTAATAAAGTTAATGCCAATTTTTTCCACCCAGTTGTTGCATTTCACATGTGAGTGACAGGGATTCTCTGGATATTTATCCTCTATTTCCAGCAGGCAACAATGTTAAATGAGAAAGTGAAAAAGCAGTTTCTATATATTGGCAGCAAAACCATTTTCTTGACATGGCACATCTTTCATGAACACAGCATATATCGATAGTCATATAAATAGTGAAGTATTTTCGAAGGGTATTCAACAGTTCATGAAAAATACTTCGTCAACAAACTGCACACAGCAAATTCTACATTCGTAGATAAGCCACTTTTGTGATATTATGAGGAATAAATATTGGCCTCTCTGGTTCTCCTTTTAAATCATATCCCAGGATCCACAGATGACAGCTGTCATCCAGATGACAAATTATCTTAAAGTGCAACATTATCACTGCCATTCACTGCACATTAATCAGCTGCTGTCAGTGTCAGATTGGAAACTACAAATTTGAATTCACACACAAGAATGTTTCAAACTGAATCACAGCACAGTCTATAGCACAACAAGCTGCAGTTGGTGACAGTTCACTGAAATGATTGTTATGAGTAAACCATTGCACCATTACATTTTATCATAGAATCCTTACATTGTGGAAACAGTCTACTTAGTCCATCAAGTCCGCACCAACCCTCCAAAGAGCATCCCTCACGCTCCTCTATCCTTGTAACCATGTATTTCCCATGGCTTATTCATCTAGTCTACCCTCCCCAAGATACCATGGGCAATTAAGCATGGTTTGTTCACTAACAGGCTCATCTTTGGTCTACACGAAGTAAGTGGAGTAACCAGAGGAAACCCACGTACACACAGAGAAAACATGCAAACTCCACGCAGACAGTTGGCCAAGGGTAGAACTGAACTTATCTCTATGTGAGGCAGCAGTGCTATCCACCGAGACACTGTGCAGCCTTTAGTGTTATAGGCAAAAAGAGGTGGCAATTGCCTCATACAATTTAAAGTATGAAACACATACATGAAATCAAAGAGCAAGTAGTGTAACAATACATTCATCACCATATACAAGATGCAAAACGGAAATTCACCAAGCTTCTATCGACAAAATGTCCTTATCCCATGAACATTACCACCTAGAAGGACAACAGCAGCACGTACTTGGGAACACCACCACCTGCACCTTCCCCTCCAAGCCACCCACCATCCTGACTTGGAACTATGTCTCCGTTTACACCATGTCTTTGTTTCAAATACCTGGTACTCCCTCCATGCAGACATTGTGTGCTGACCTGCACTAAATGGACGGCAGTGGCTCAAGGCCAACAACCAAAACAGTCACACGTTAATTGTATGCACCTCCAGTTGATAGCACCTCGCTACATCTTTATCTGCATGCTGGACAGATATCAAGATGAACCTACCTGGAGGAAAATTGCTACCTGGAGGCAGCCACTCACAGAATCTGGAAGTTGGCCTGGGAGGTGGAGAAATCTGACAGAGTGATGGAATCATGAAAATTCCAAAAATATTTCCAGTGCTGGGTGTTCAATGTGGGCCTTCTTTCTTTAATCATGCAGATTTCAGAGACCTGTCATTTTAGTTCTCCACCTCGCCATCTTTCGTTCAAAAGAAAGATCTGTGATGCAATGGAGTACAGGGAAAACTGATGACAGAAGAGTCAGTCTTCAGGGGCCAAAGGAAATTGATTTGGGGCAAGAAAATAAACTAATAACCCAAAATGTGCCGACAGCAAGGGTGCTGCTGGCTCATCTAATATTAAAAAGGAAAGAAAAGGAAAGGAAATAGAGTGCACTGTGAAATGGAATGAAATGTTTGAGTCCATACTGCTATAAAATGCCTAATTCGAAGATGAGGCACAGTTTGTAATCTTGACATTCCCTGGGACAGTGCAGCAGGCCAAGCTGATATGAGCCTCAGGTCAGTTTGGAGCATTAGAACGAAATGTCACTGAAAGCTGAGAGCATTCGTGTGAGCTGTGCTGAAGCATTCAGCAAAATGGTCTTCCAGTCTGTGTGTTTGGTCTTCCCAAATTACAGGAGGGACCAAATTATGCTGGCTCTTGTATTACTCTGTGATGATATTTCTCTGATGATCCCTTCTCGCATAGGTAAGAAAAATACTGGAGGTAAGATAGCTGTTCTACTTTCTAGACTGCAGTAAGGTGGACTGCAATGTTAACTATTAGCTTTTTTCTTTATTCTTCTGTTTGTTTATGTGAAGGTAATGCATCTATCTTTAACTCTTTTTCTCTTACTAATTTGTACTTCAGTTTTTTGGACCTGGGTGCATTTGTGCCTGAGATGGGGCTATCTATGACAACATCATACATTTTTCACTGTACCTTTGTAATTCTGTACTTGACCACACATGATAGTCGAATCTAAATCTAAATCTCACTTAATTCACATCTTCACAAATGAGTACATAATCGTTAACTTCAATTCACTTAGAATTGATGTCTTGGTTTTCCCGGAAGCTCATCAAATCTCAGATTGCACCAGTGCTGAATAACACTCACATTGAGCTTAAGCATTAGCATTTTCTCTTCTTTTCAAACATCATTTCATTCCCAATGTGCATGGTTAACAATCGACAGTTCTTATTTTCAGTGACCTCTTAATTTAGGTATCGGCACAATTGGCTATAAAAGGTTCCAGTTGATTATGGCGAGGCAGATGAGAGAGGAGGAGAAAGGAACGTACGAAGAAGCTTTGGCAGAAATATTTCGTCTTTTTGATCATTGAGTTTGATGTTTGACCAATTTGGTGGAAGTAGAGCCATGGAGAAATTCCATTTTGAGGCAGTAATTTCTCCATTGTATGCGTTGAAAAATGAAAAAGCTTTCTCAAAGATTAGCAAAGCAAAAAGAAAAGCATATGTGCTTGAACCTAAATATTGGGTCGGTGGCTGGTGAGCTCAGTTGCCTGGACAGCTGGATTGCAAATCAGACTAAAGCCAACAGTGTGGGTTTATTTCCTGCACCAGCTGAGGATTCCAGCAGTAACTCTCCTTCTCAACTCTGAACTCAAGACCCTTGGTGAACCTCAGTTTAAACTAATCATCACTCATCTCTTTCTAATAAAAAACACAGCCCAATGATTTGGTGAGATTATGGTGTCTTAGACATTAATGTAATGAAGCCATTTTAGAAAAGAAGTACATCCATTATACAAAATGCTTCAGAAGCTTGTAATTAGAACAATAGTACAAAATCTCTCTGTGTTTAGCACCATCTTTAGAGACATGTAAACGGTGTTTGCGTCTGGGTCCAAAACAATTTCTTCAAACCTGAATTGAGGTAGAAATACAGAAACATTTGGTGCGAGAAACATTTTCAGCAAAACTAGCAACTGTCAAACATGGATTGAAATTTGCTTCATCTGCATTATATGTCTCACGCAGTACCTTCCATCATTTCATAAAAAGGGTATAAGAGGTACGGGAGATTGTGCTTCAAGGATTTATGAGGATGAGACTAGAAATTCTTAGGTATACACCTCAGGAAAAGATTAACAGTTGAGTTTACTTTCGCTTCTACGAAGAACATAGAACATAGAACATTACAGTGCAGCACAGGCCATTCGGTCTTTAATGTTGCGCCGTCCTGTGAAACCAATCTGAAGTCCACCCAACCTACACTATTCCATTACCATCCATATGTTTATCCAATGACCATTTAAATGCCCTTAAAGTTGGAGAGTCTATGACTGTTGCAGGCAGCTGGTGACAACAAATATGTATATCAAATTCATAGATATTTTGACAACTTGGACAGACAGCATGTTTTGACTTCAGGGAGACGGGAAGATCGTGGAAATGTCTCTGGGCTAGACAGCCAGTGGCTCAGGCTGATGCTCCAAGAGAAAAGTTTCAAATCTCATCCTGTGGGCAAAATTGTGGAAGAACAGAAAGTGTGATTCAATATTATCATTGGAATTAAAGGGAAGCCATTTCCAGTTGAACATAATCGAAGGTGATAATGACAAATGACTTGTAATTGCTTTCAAAGCAGAGGGCACACTATTGAATTCAGGTCTTGAGAAATTTGAGGCATTGTGTGGGAACTGTATCATTTTTGGATGAAACAGGTGAGTTTAGACGTGAGGTTTATGAAGCTATTTCCACATGTGTTCGTGCATGGTATCCAGATTTGTTGTACACCAGTGATTAAATTGGATTTCTTGATGAGATTAAATAATGTAAATTTTCAGACAGAAAGAAAGTGAAATTAGATGGATATGATCTTTTCTCAACTTCTATTTTGGTATGGTAGGTAACATTGCTGGATTGGAGATATTCATACTTTTCTTGATGACTCTTGCAATGCTGAATGTTTCATCAATCGTCATGAGCAGGATGATGTTATCCAGGATGCTGGGAGCATGTTACAGAGGAGGAATTCCATGAACTCATCAGGGCGTGGGAGAAGAACAGTGATGACAAACTTGACTTTGATGGTATGTGCAAATAAAAAAAAAGTTTGCAATATTGTGTTGGTTTAGTATTGACACTATCTACCCTCTCCAAGACACCATGGGCAATTTAGCATGGCTTGTTTGCCTAACATGCACCTCTTTGGCCTGCAGGAAGTAAATGCAGTAGCCAGAGTAAACCCATGTACACGCAGGGAGAATGTGCAAATTCCACACAGACAGTTGGCCAAGGGTGGAATTGCACCCAGCTCTCTGTCACTGTGAGGAAGCAGTGCCAACCACTGATCCACTGTGCAACAATTAGTGTTATAGGCAAAATGAGATGGCAATTGCCTCACACAATTTCAAGTATGAGACACAAAAATGAAATCAAGGATCAAGTAGTGTAACAATACATTCAGCACCATTTACAAGATGCAATTCAGAAATTCACCAAGGTTCTGTCGAAAAAATATGCTTATCCCATGAACGTTACCACCTGGAACTAAAACGGCAGCAAGTACATGGGAACACCACCACCTGCACATTTCCCTCCAAGTCACTCACCATCCTGACTTGGAATTCATTGCCACAGAGTGCAGTGGAGGCCGGGACGTTGGATGCCTTCAAGGCAGAGATCTACAAATTCTTGATCACAGAATGAATCAAGGGCAACGGGGAGAGTGCAGGAAAGTTGTGTTGAAATGCCCATCAGCCATGATTTAAATGGCGGAGTGACTTGATGGGCTGAATGGCCTTACTTCTACTCCTATGTCTTATGGTCTTATAGCTCAAACCCTCCAACTCTGGCATTATCCCTCTAAATGGTTTCTGAGCCCTTTCAGGTTTCACTTCATTGTTCTAGCAGCAGTGAGACAAGCACTCAAAATGGTATTCCAAGCAGCCTAACCAATATCCTGTGAAGCCAAAAAATGACCACCAAGATCCTACACTTAATGCACTGACCAAAAAAAGCAAACAGATCAAAGGCCTTTTTAACTACTCCATTGACTTGCAACTTCAATTTCGTGGAACTGTGAACCTGCACTCCAAGGTCTCTTTGTTCAGCAACATTCCCAGGGCTAATTCATGCCTTAAAAACTTCATTGAATTTTTCAAGGAGCTGACAATGATGATTGATGAGAGAAGAGCAGTGGATGTTGTCTATATGGATTTTCGTAAGGCTTTTGACAAGATGCCTCATGGTACGGTCTTCCAGAAGACTAACAGGCATAGAATCCATGAGACCTGGACACATGGATTCAGAATTGACTTGCCGATAGAAGGCAGAGTGTAATGGTAGAAGTCTTTTTCTAGCTGGTGATCCGCAGGATTCATACTGGGACCACTGCTGTTTGGGACATACATAAATGACTTGCATGTAAATGTACATGGACAGATTAGTAAGTGTGCAGAAGATGCAAAGATCGTTGGAGTTGTGGATAGTATAGAAGGTGGACAAAGGATACACCAGGATATAGATTAGTTACGGGTATGTGCGGAAGCGTGGCAGATGGAGTTCAATCAGGGTAAGTATGACATGCTGTACTTTGGGAGATCAAATGTTAAGGAAAAATATACAGTTAGAATATTGCATTCAATTCTTGCTGCCACATGACAAGAAGGATGTGGAGGCTTTGGAGAGGATGCAGAAGAGGTTTACCAAGGTGCTGCTGGATTGTGAGCTATGAGGAGAGGCTGGAAAAAACTTGGTTTGTTTTTCTGGAGCAGCTGAGATTGAGGGTGGACTTTATATAAGTGCATAAAATTATGAGATACATAGCTAGTCTTGACTGTGAGAATCTTTTTCCAGAAGTGAAATTCCTGAAATAGGGTTGTGTGTTTGAGGAGAGAGGCAGAAAGTTCAAAGGAGATGTGAGGGGCATTGAGGTCAACAGCAGAGACATAAAGTATAATATCATGAAATTCTGTTTGTATAAACAGAACGGCTTTATGTTCAGAGACAGCATGAACTGCCGATGCTGGAGTCTGAGAGAACAAGGTGTAGAGCTGAATGAACACAGCCGGCCAGCCAGCCTCAGAGGAGCAGGAAAGCTGACGTTTTAGGTCTGGACCTTTCTTTAGAAATCAGGGAGGTGAAGGGGGCTCTGAAATATATAGCGAGAGGGGGAGGTGATGATAGAAGTCGGAGAGAAGAGCACATAGGTGGAGAGAAGATGGACAGGCCGGAGGTGGTGGGTTGGCGGGGCAGGGGGGGTTGCAGGGGGGAAGGCAGCACGGGATGAGTCCAGTCTAGGTGATTGTCGGTAGGGAGTTGGGGTAGGGTTGATCAGTGAGGCCAGTGGAATGGATATGTGGAAGAAAAGACGGAGAGATCAACAAGGCAGGGACAAGAGGGTCTGGCCTTGCGATGAGGTTGGGGATGGGAACCTAATGAAGCATTTGAAATCCCCATTGAAGCCACTGGGCATCTAGTACCCAGGTGGAATATGAGGCACTGTGCCTCCAGCCTTCGGGGAGCATCGTTGCCGCACTGCAGGAGGCCCAAGATGGACATGTTGTCCAAGGAGTGGGAGGGGGAAGATTAAGTGGTTCATGACTGGGAGGTGGTATCATTTGTCATACACTGAGCGTAGGAGCTCCACAAAGTGGTTCACATGGAAGATGTGGTTATTTTCTTCAGCAGAAGCTCAGCTCTCCACTTTCATTCTCCCTGAATTATAAAACTGCATCACTTATACGCTGTGACTCAACACGTTTTGATTGCACATTTCTTACAGCATTCAGTTACACAGACTGACACAGCTTAACACAACTACCCCGAGCCTTGTCCCAAGATCACATGAAAACACATGATCAGATTGGGATCTCCTAACTATGCAGTATGTGATTTCCAGCAGCAGTGACCAATGATTTACCGGGATTGTCTCTACCAAACTCATTCTGACTGTGGCCTTGAAAATTTAGCACTACTGTTTCCTCAAACAAAGATGTCATGTCACAATGCCTTCTCGGCACAAACACACTAAAACTATGTTTGATCCTCATATTCCTAATTTGTTGGTGTCTGCCTGTACAGTCTACAATTTTAGTGCTTGGCATACCCACCCATGTTAACATATATGAGACTATCTCAGCCCTGGGCTTCTTGCCTCCTTCTCTGGTGACCAATCAAGTTGGTGGAGAGGCCCAGATCCTTGAGGGATGTGTAAAATTCTGGTAGACCTTTCCTATTATCTCGCCACCACATTCATGGCAAATATTTAGTTTAACCTGCTTGCTGTGAATACTCTCTTGCTTGCGTATCAACAACTTGATAGTTTTGGCAGAGTGGTTCGTGACCGCCCTGCGAGCAGCTGGTCTACTGTCTTTCGTCCTATCTGGCTCATTTCCTTGACCAGATAAGTTTTATTTCACATCAGGGCTCAGACTGCCTCAATGAGTTGTTCTAACCATGTTCGGACTATCTGTATGTCCGTAGCATTTACAAGTGAAGCCCTAGTAATAACTTATTTATAAGACCATAAGATAGAAACAGGGGTGGACTGTTTGGACCCTGAAGATTGATTGGCAATTCAATGGGATCAAGGCACATTCCACATTTCCATGTTCCTGTGTTTTATCTGTAACCCTTAATCCACACTTACAATGTGAGCTTTGGAGCTTCCTATCCCTTCATACCTCCTGCTGTGTTGGCTCAGCTGTGCTGGTTATCAGGGCAGTGGTCGTAGCTGAGGTGTTTGTTTTAATCTGGTTACTGTGGAGCATGTAAATTGAAACTCCTTAGGGCTTAAGGCAGTTGGTAGTGGTTTGCAACCTCATGAGAATTCTGGGAGAACACCTTCCCAGGATCTTCCTGTTTGCTGCTATGCTCCAGGCCAGCAAGGTCTTCAGAGTGCAGTTCATTGCTACCACCAGCCCAGAACACTGCGGATTGTAGGGCATGTGGAAGTTGATTTGTTGCCATTAGTTTCCAGGTCTCTTTCGCCACTTTTCTGGTGAAATGGGCTCCCTGATCAGAATCCATCTGAGAGGGGACTCCCCACCAGGCAATCACTTCCTTGGCTAATATGCGTGCAATGGTCGTTGCAGTGCAATCCCATGACTCGAATGCCTCCAACCAATGGGTAGTGATCCATTATAACTAAACAGTATCTTTGAACCCTCAGCATGGAAGGGATAAGCCCTGTAAATACCAGCTGAGTGGTTTTTCATCGCTCCCCTGATCTGGGTTGACTTTAAATTTTAATAAGAATAGCTATCCCTGGGATGCATTGCCCGCAGGGTTGATATTGTTGGCAATATTTCACCACCCAAGTTTTGACTGCCAGCTTCCACCAGTTTTGATGTCGCCTATTTATCATTACATTCCTCCCATGGTGATCAATGCCGTGATGTAATCCTATCAGCATTTCCCAATGCATCCTGAGATATTACTTTGCTGTGGTGGTATTGCTATTACTGCAAAATTGGGGGTCAAAATTTTGGCAGCAGTTAAACATTCCCAGAACCTTCATCAACCCTCTTACAGTAGTTGGGTGTAATGGATTACTTCCCAATTGCCTGAATATGTTTAGCTCCAACAACACTCAAAAGCCATCACATCATCTCGCAACAAAAGCCAGTTGATTGGTACCACATTCAAAAACATTCAATCCCAAAAGCACCAAGTTAATGGCAGTTATGTGTACCATATATAAGATGCACCACAGAAATTCACCAAGGTCCCATCGGCAAAATATCCCCAACCCATAACCACTCCCAACTAGAAGTAAAATGGCAGCAAATACATGGGAACACCACCACCTGCACATTTCCCTTTAAGCAACTCAACATACTGACTTGAAATGAAATCTCCATTTTCTCTGTATCTTTGGGTCAAAATCATGGAACTCCCTCCAGGCAGGCATTGTGTGCCTACTGCGCAAAATGGACAACAGTGGCTTGAGAATTCAACAGCTTCTCAAGGATAACTAGAGATGGACAATAAATATTGGCCCAGCCAGTGATTATGACATTCTGTTAATGAACTTTTGAAAAGTTGCTTCAAATTGCGAATGGTCTCATCACTGCAAGCCAGACATTCATTGTAGGCACCTTCAATTGATAGGACATCGTTACATCTTTATCTACATGCTGGGCAGATGTCAAGACCAGAGATAATGGGAACTGCAGATGCTGGAGAATCCAAGATAATAAAGTGTGAAGCTGGATGAACACAGCAGGCCCAGCAGCATGTCAGGAGCACAAAAGCTGATGTTTCGGGCCTAGACCCTTCATCAGAGAGGGGGTTGGGGATAGGGTTCTGAAATAAATAGGGAGAGAGAGGGGGAGGCGGTCCAAAATGGATGGAGGAGAAGATAGGTGGAGAGGAGAGTCTAGGTGGGGAGGTGGGGAGGGGATAGGTCAGTCTGGGGAGGACGGACAGTTCAAGGGGGAGGATCAGGCTGGTAGGTGGGAAATGCAGATGCGGCTTGAGGTGGGAGGAGGGGATAGGTGAGAGGAAGAACAGGTTAGGGAGGCGGGGACGAGGTGGGCTGGTTTTTGGATGCAGTGGGGGGAGGGGATGAACTGGGCTGTTTTTGGGATGCAGTGGGGGAAAGGGAGATTTTGAAGCTTCAGAAGTCCACATTGATACCATTGGGCTGCAGGGTTCCCAAGCGGAATATGAGTTGCTGTTCCTGCAACCTTCAGGTGGCACCATTGTGGCACTGCAGGAGGCCCAGGATGGACATGTCATCTAAGGAATGGGAGGGGGTGTTAAAATGGTTCGCGACTGGGAGGTACAGTTGTTTATTGTGAACTGAGAGGAGGTGTTCTGCAAAGCGGACCCCAAGCCTCCGCTTGGTTTCCCCAATGTAGAGGAGGCCACACCGGGTACAGTGGATACAGTATACCACATTGGCAGATGTGCAGGCGAACATCTGCTTAACATGGCAAGTCATCTTGGGGCCTGGGATGGGGGTGAGCGAGGAGGTGTGGGGGCAAGTGTAGCACTTCCTGTGGTTGCAGGGGAAAGCGCCGGTTGTGGTGAGGTTGGAGGGGAGTGTGGAACGGACAAGGGAGTCACGGAAAGAGTGGTTTCTCGGGAAGGCAGGCAAGGGTGGGAATGGAAAAATGTCTTGGGTGGTGGGGTCGGATTGTAGATGGCGGAAGTGTCGGACAATGATGCGTTGGATCCAGAGGTTGGTGGGGTGATATGTGAGGACGAGGGGGATTTTTTTTGGTTGCTATTGTGGGGACAGTGTGTGAGGGATGAGTTGCGGGAAATGCAGGAGACACGGTCGAGGGCATTCTCAACCACTGAGAGGGGGAAGTTGCAGTCCTTGAAAAACTAGGACATCTGAGATGTACGGGAGTGGAATGCCTCATCCTGAGATGATGTCTCCGGTTTTAATCTGGCCAGCAAGAGGAAACAATCTCTAAATCCGTCCTGTCACTCGCTATTCGAATCTTATTAGTTTCTCTGGGGTCACTGAGCATTCTTGGAAACATCAGGAAATGCAGACCAGTTCTTCTCAATCTCTCCTCATTAAACATTTTTGCCATTCCAGCAACTAATCTGGTGAATCTCCATTTCACGCAGTCTATGAACATTCCTTTTTATTACAAGACTAGAACTGTACACAATACTGAAAAAGTGATTGCTCACCAAAGCTGTACATCATTCTGGTAAGATGCTTTTCTTCATGCACTTTCTCATTGCAGCCCAACTTACAATTCGGCTTCCCTCATTACTCACTCAACCTGCATGTTAACTTTAAGGGAACAAGTCCATTCATGTCACTTTGAACACTCTCATTCCCCACACTCTCACAATTTAAGAATTATTCCATTTTTCTGCTTATTCTACTAACATCACACAAATTTATATTAGATTTCCATTTGTTATAGTTCCGAATATTAACTTAACTGGGTGCCTCATTGTATCAGTCTCATAATTTACATCTCCTCCTAGCTGATTGATCAGAAAATTTGAAAAAAGTACAGTCCGACCACAACTGAATAAAAGTTTTCGGTTAGTTGGTGGCTTTTGGTGGGCTTTCCTGGCAGCTGGAGTTGAAAGCATGAATTCTCTGCTTCTAGACTGTAATCTGCTTCAAATTTAAAAGCAGAACATTGTTTCTCTCGGTGTTACTTTCTCGTGGACTGGAAAGAGACAACATGCGAGAATAATAAATGTGTTGCTGAATTGCCTCGGCCAAGGCTATGTTTATGAGATGCTACCGAAATTGGGACAGTTGGAACAAAACATCATTTGCACAAGGCAGCTATTGATTGGCAGCACATCCACAAACATTATTTCCTCAGTCACCAACATAATGCAGTCATGTGTACAATCTAAAAGATGCACTGCAGAAATTCACCAAGGCTTCTCATTCAGAACGTTCTAAACCCCACGACTACTCCCACCTAGAGGGACAAAGCAGCAAGTAGACGGGAACAACACCATCTGCAAGTTCTGCTACCAGACAACCACAATCCTGACGTGGAAATATATCTCCAATCCCTCACTGTTCATGGGTCACAATCCTGGAAATGCCCCCATAAAGGCATTCTGTGCCTACCTGCACCAAATGGATTGCATTCATCACTTTTTCAAGGGCAACTCACGATGAGCAAAACATAGAACAGTACAGCACAGTACATGCCCTTTGACCCATGCTGTTGTGCCAAACATTTATGCCAATCCTAAGGTCTGTCTAACACCCATCATACTGGAACATACTGGCCCAGCCAGTGATGATCTCATTCTGTCAATGCTGGTAGAATTGCCAAAAAATGTAATCACTTTTCCCATGTAGGTTTTCACTGTACTCCTCTAGTCTCTTTCCTCTAGACCTGGAGGATGCTTCTCTGAAGCTCACCTTCCACTCTGCCTGATGTCAGATTAGCCTGTTGTTATCTGAACTCCCACAGGGCTACCTCTAAGAAACTCTGTTGCATAATTTGTGAAGACCATCATTTTTATTTCAGATTTATTTAAAAACCTGTTTTGCAACAAAGAACAGAGGAAAGATTTATCGCACTTCGAACAAGCAAATTACTGAAACTCATTGTAGGCAGTGTTTACACTGCTGCCTTTTCCAAGCTGTGAGGGAGGATGCCTCTAGACCAGTTAGCACCATAAGTATTTACAATGTTTGATTTGGCTCACATTTCAGCATTCTTAAGGGATTTTCTTCATGATGATCCAAACTTGGTCACCCCCAAGAGCTCATTTCATTCCCAGTATTCTTTTCCAGACAAATGCAGCACATGTAACGTCTAGCCTTTAATCTCCTTCCTCCTCACTGCTCAAGATCCTAAACATTCATTCCAGTTCAAGGATTGATTTCTGTGTACTTCTTTCAATCTAATCCACCGTATTCATTTTTCAAAATAGAGTCTGCTGTACATTGGGAAGACCAAATGGAAACTGGATTGCCATTTTGTAGAACATTTCAGCACAGCTCACAAGCATCTCACTGAGCTTTCAGTGGCCTATCATTACCCACTCTGTCCTCTTTAGGACAAAAGAAAGATCTGTGATGGCATGGAAGACAGGGGAGATTGATGACAGAACAGTCACTCTTCAGAGACCAAAGGAAATTGAGATGGGGCAAGAAAACAAAAGAAGAAGCAAAAATGCACTCAGAGCAAGTGAGCTGCCAGCTACTACAAAAATGAAAAAAATCAGAAAGAAAAGGAAACAAAACAGAGGGCAGTGTGAAACGGAGTGAAATGTTTGAGTCCAGAAGACTGTAAAATGCCTAATTAGAAGATAAGGCACTGTTTGTTATGTTGAGTTTCTTTGGAACAGTGGAGCAGGCCAAGTCAATGACAGCCTGACGGCAGGTTGGGGAATTAAAATGACACGTCACTGAAAGCTCGGGGACATTCTTATGAGCTGCGCTGAAGTGTTCAGCGAAAGTATTTACATATTTGGTCTGCTTCAAAGTACAGCAGATACCAAATCGTGTTGTGTGCAGTTTTACTCCGTGATGTTATTTCTTCAACAGGCCCTTCTGGTGTACCCAAGAAAAGTGCTGTTGGTTAAGTAGCCCTTCCGCTGATGCTAATACACATCTTCACAAAATAGTACACAATAGTTTACACTACTTGGCTTATGATTGATGGCTTCGCTTCCCACAAGTTGTCAAATCTCAACATATTGTAACATCGAACATAGAACATAGAACATAGAACAATATAGAGCAGAACAGGCCATTCGGCCCGCGATGTTGCGCCGACCTGTGAACTAATCTAAGCCCCTCCCCCTACACTATCCCATCATCATCCATATGTTTAAATGCCCCTAATGTGGCTGAGTTAACTCCATTGGCAGGCAGGGCATTTCTCACTCATGCTCACATGGAGCTTATACGTTAGGACTGACTGTTGGAGTGAAGGCTGTATCTGTGCTTAAATACTATGAACTGTGTGACACCAAACCAGTGCTGTCCTTATTTAATCTACGTGTGAATGCCTGTGCAGCGATGTGCACATTTTCACTAACCTAATGTCAGCAATTCTCTAAAACAGAATGAACTAAACAATAAAATGACAGTAATTACTTAAATTTCTTTTCTCAGAGTTTTTCATGACGAAGGTGAGGCAGATGAAACAGCAGGTTAAAGGAAAGCTTGAAGAAAAGTTGGCAGAATCCTTTCCTGTATTTGATAAGTGATTTTGATGTTTTACGAATTCGGTAGAAATATGGTCATGCAGTCATTCCATTTTGAGGCAGGAGTTTATCCATTGTGCACATTATAAAATGAAAGAACTTGGCTGAAGATCAGCAGAACAAACTTACTTGAAGCTAAGTATTGGGTAGGAGTCTATTAGCTCAGTTGCCTGAATAGTTGGCTTTAAATGCAGAATAACACCAACAATGTGGATTTCATTCCTACACCAGCTGACGTTGCTATGAAGGACTCTCGTTCTCAACCCTCAACTTAGTCATGTGACCATGGTGACCCTCAGGTTAAACTCACCAGCATTCATCTCTCTCAAATGAGAAAACAGATCAATGATCTGGTGAGACTTTTGATGATTTTACCTTTAAGTTAACGTAACTAAACAATTTAGCAATGAAGTACATCTACTATACAAACAAAATACGGCAGAACGTAGAAAACGTAGAACGTAGAAAAGTACAGCACAGTACAGGCCATTCGGCCCACAATGTTGTGCTGTGGATTAATCCTAATCCAAAAATAAAATAACCTCACCTACATTCCCCTCAATTCACTGCTGTCCATGTGCATGTCCAGCAGTTGCTTAAATGTCACTAATGACTCTGCTTCCACGACTACCACTGGCAAAGTATTCCATGCGCTCCCAACTTTCTGGGTGAAGAACCTCCCTCTGACGTCTCCTCTATACCTTCCTCCTAACACCTTAAAACTATGACCCCTCGTGGCAGTCAATCCTGCCCTGGGGAAAAGTCTCTGGCTATCGACTCTATCAATGCCTCTCATTACCTCGTACACCTCGATCAGGTCACCTCTCTTTCTCCTTCTCTCCAGAGAGAAAAGTTCAAGCTCAGTCAACCTCTCCTCATAAGACAAGCCTCCAGTCCAGGCAGCAATCTGGTAAACCTCCTTTGCACCCTCTCCAAAGCCTCCAAAAGCTGGGAACCTGAAGTAATAATGGAAAATCTCAGAAGGATAGGGCCATCCATAGAGGAAGAAAATCAGAGTTTTTGTTTTCAGTAAAATGTAATGATTTCAGAATGGAAGTGGGGTAGGAATATATAAAGATTTGGTGCTGGAAACATTTCTCGCAGGATGAGCAATTGTCAACACATATTGGACCTCGGTTCATTGGCATTGTATTGCATACGCAGTGTCTTTCATTTTTCACACAAAGGATATAGGGGGACTAGAAATGGTACCGAGAGGTTTTACGAGGAAAATACCAGAAAGTCTTGAGTATGCACATCGGGAAATGTTGAGTCTATTTTGTCTTCAATAAAGAAGGCTAAGGGGTGATCTATCGATGTCTGTAAGTTTTTAAGAATGCTTTGATAGCATTGACAGGCAACATCCGTGCACTTGATGGAGATAGCAGCATAGCGAAAATGTCACGGGCATAGCTAGCCAGTAGCTCAAGCTAAAGCTTCAGGGACAAAGTTCAAATCTCATCCTGCCAGGAGGTGAATTATAAAACTCAATTAATAAATCCGGAACTTAAAACTTTGATGGCTGTGGTAAAATGTCATTGATTGTTATCAAATCCTATCTGGCTCACTTGTGTCCATTAAGGAGGACAGTGTACCATCTTTACCTAGTTGGCCTAAATGTGACCACAGGACAATAGAAATATGCCTGACTCGTAATTTCACTCTGAAATGGCTCAACAAGCCACTCAGTTCAAGAGCAATTAGCCATGGGCAACAATGCAGCCCTTGTCAGCGACATCCATATCCATGTAAAAAGCGATGGAGAACATAACTAGAGACTGTAAAAGCTATTCAGAAAAACCTTTATGACTTTAAATGTGGAATGACATAGAGCATGATTAAAGATTATAAATGCAATTAAAGGGGAGCTAGAGAAGATTGAAAGGAATGGGAGTTACAATGACAGATTATTTTTAATTACTTTCAAATTAGAGGACATACAACTCAATTTCGGTCATCTGTAATTTGAGATATTGCATAGGAAGTGTCGTATACTTAGGTGGAACAGGGAACATTGGACTGAGGATTTCTGAAGCTCTTTCTTGAGGTATTCATGCATCATACATAGATCTGCTGTACAATAGTGATTAAAATGGATTACTATTATTAGATTGTATAATGTAAATTTCCAGGCTGGAAGGACGTGAATTTAGATGGATCTGAACTTTTTTGTGTCACAACTTCTATTTCAGATAAGGCGGTTAACCATCCTGGATTCTGAATTTTCTTGCTAACTTGAGGAATGCCGATGTTTTCATCAATGTCATGCTGACTACTGAGATGTATGCTACAGATGAGAAAATTTTGTAACACATGAGGAAGGAGGACAAGAACAATGATGGCAAACTTTGATGTGGATGGTACATACAAATAATAAAACAAATTAAATTCATTGGCAAACTTAAAACAAGTTCCTATTGAGTGTTTAAAATTTGCATGTTGTCCATTAAATACCTTCCCTTTACAGAATGAGTCAAGATGATGGAAAATGTCCAGCAAATGACCAACATTCCTCAAAGATCCATTACTCTCTCAATACTTAAAGAAATGATGAGAAGGGGCCAATATTAGTCTGGGGTGGACAAAGGTCAGAAAATACATGTCACCAAGTTATACAGGTTTCTTTGAAAATACAAGCTTTTGGAGCCTTGCTCCTTCTTCAGATGATTGTGGGAGTGGTGACATCAGACACAGAATTTATAAGTAAAAGATTCTTAAAGAAGCATCTTGCCCCTCTCCTGTACAAAATCAATTGATCCTATTGTCTTAAGGCTCAGCCCTGTTTCCAAAATAACCAAGCATAAATGATTCAACAATTTAATGAATTCTTTATTGCTGCCTGTCGTGATTTGAACGAGGTTGACCTCGTTAACTACGAGGTTCTTGACTGGAGTTGTTAACCTGGGCCAATCAGAGAGGATTGGCTCACCAACATAATGGGGAGAAAAAAAATATGACCAGGGCATTAGAATCTCCTTAGTTGAGGATTGAATCCGAGCTGGCTGGCCACAGCCAGTGTACTGTGCACTGGTAAATGAAAGGTGTTTTGGTGACGGCGCCTGGCCTCTGTGCAGTTATTTCACTGCCATTCTGCAGCCAACCGATCAGAATTCTAAAATTTACATGATGATTGCAAAGGACTCAAAAGCTGTTAGACAGGACTGGAGCCCATAGCTCAAAGCATAGAACACTGCTGACTATGTATTCAGAAACCTTTTCTAATCAAGTTAATGTCATCTGCGAATGAGTTGGATTCTCTGGATTTTTATTCTCTATTTTCAATAGCTGACACTGTTCAATTGCATCCTTCAAAAGAAGTTTATATCTTGGCACCAAAACCATTTATATTTAGATGGCACACCTTTCCTGACCACAGGGTGTCTCAACAGGTGTTATAACTAGTGAAGTATTTTAAAGTGTATTCAGCATTTCATGAAGGATACACTGTCACCAACCAGCACACAGCAAACTTCACATAACTAGATAATCTGTTCTTGTGATGTTGTAAGGAAAAAATATTGGCCTCGTCTGTTCTTCTTTTAAATAGTGTCCTAGGATCCATAGATGGCAGTTGTCATCCAGAAGGCAATGTATCTGAGAGAACAACATTTCCCTACATTTTACATTGGCTTTTAATCAGCAGGTCTCAGTGCCAGAGTAGACATCACAACTTTGCAATCACAGACAATAACGCTTCAAATTGAGCTGCAGCTCGGTCTATAGAGCCACAAGCTTTTATTGGTGAATGTTCATTTAAATATTTGTTTTGAATAAACTATTGTGCAATTATATTTCATGTTACAGGCAAAGACAAGATGGCAATTGCCTCACGCAATTGCCTTTCTTCCTAAGACAAATCTAGTGAACTTTTGTACTCCTGCCACAACATAAAAATATTCTTCTTAAAATATGGAAATCAAAATTGTCTTTCATGGTGTGTTCCCATACAATTTTAGTGAGGTGTCTTTGCTCATGACTGCAGACACTTTGTAATAAATATCGATGTACCTTTTATCTTTCTTACAGCTCGGTGCATCTGCATTGCCACTGTTCTGTGCTTCCTGCACAATTACAACCAAATCTCCATGAATTTCAAAGTCTACAAGTTTCAAGTAATTTAAATCTACATTGCTTCTCTAATTTTATTCCAAAGGGTAAAATTTCACCGTTCCCTAAATTATATTCCATCTGCACCATATTGCTCATTCACTTAATCTGTCTATATCATTTGGCAGAAGCTTTACATCCCTCATTGTTTTTACCCCCTCTATCTTTATGGCATCAGCAAACTTGGATAGATAACTTACGATGTTTTTGCCTAAGTTATTAGCCTGTAAAAACATTTAGAATTTGTTTACATATTCCTGGTTAATTGATGCTCAGGTTCTACTTGTTTCCTTTTCAACAGCTTTTTTGGCATCCATATTCTGATTAATGAAACACACAATTTTCAGGCTGACTATGATTCTTCACAATATTGGAAACAGTTTTTATTTAATCCAATTTTAACTTGCCAAATAAACTACAGATAGATCTTTCTTTTGAGGTTTTGTTTTACAATTAGATCAACTTTTGGTGCGTATGTTGATTTGATTTTTTAAAATGTTTTCCACTTTTTATTTCTCAGAATGCATTTACCCTACTTTTTCAATCACTTCAGCCAGTTCTTGACTCATAATTATACAAATGCCTCAGTTTCAATTTATGGCTTTGGTTTGGGATTGGAGTATGTCACTCTGAAATTTAATATGGAAATCAATTGTGAAGACAAAAACTCTTTTCCAATGATGATCCTGTCAAATTGCACAATGATCTAAAATAGCTTTAGGTTTATCTAGCTCTATTAGCACTGTCAGTGTTAGAAATACAGATGCCTTTATGGATTTAAATGAACAGCTTAGGAATTGTTTTGAGACCTGGTGAATTTAACTGACTTTGTATTCAAGTTTGAGTCTTTTATGGTACGTTAACATTGGTAAGGTAAGTTAACATTGCCCTTAATGGGCTCTGCATTTAAATTGCTTATTATTTGGAAACACAGATGTCTATGGTGGTGGGTGATTTGGTGACGGGAAAAACAAAACCTTCAATTGTGCATAAAAGCACTGGTGGATCTACAGAAAAAGCCCTGGCTTCGTCAAGTTGGGCAAACTCTTTGTGGGTTTTTCCTGGGTCAGCACAAAGAAGAAGTAGGGAAATGCCCAGAAGGGAAAGGAGAAAACTGGTGCTAGTTTTGAATGATAGGTTTATATTTTTTAAAAAAGACCCTTGTTAATTTTCTAATTTGTTAATTTTCTAAAAGTCTTTTGCTGCCTCATTCACTAACTAGGTTTCTAAATCTTCTCATATACCTTTCCCTGTTGATGCTTAAACCCAAAAACAATATTTGTTACACAATTCTCAAGATACTGAACCTGGCCCAGTTTATTGGGAACCCATCACAATGGAATAGCTCATCAATAGGTGAAGACAGCAGGCCAAGGAGGAGGTCATTGTTTCTGCAGCTGTCTTTGTGCCCAGTGTCCTTAAAGACAAAGACATTTGAGGCATTTAGAGAGAGATGGGCACCATGGGGTTTGGAGTACATTATTTCCCCCTTGAAATCAGTTTTAATTTAAATACATCCCTCTCTCCCTTCTGTCTCCTGTTTTTTGTTGTTACATTGCCCCGAGTAGGTAATGCTTGTAAAGTGCCTTGGAGGGTGAATTGCTGTTTTTCCCAGAAGAAATCTGGGTTCTTCAAGTCGGAAGACCTCCTCATGGACCTCCTACTGAGTCTGGCCAAAGCGGCCATCTATACATCCAGGCAATGGGCTGTGGAGATGGTTGTAGTTCCAGACTGCCTGCTCCTCTTCTGTGAATACATTAGCATCTGGGTGTCATTGGGGAGGGAGAACACAGTGTGTGTCAACACTGTCCCAAGGTACTTCAAGAGAGAGGGAATTGGGATGCATTCTTTCCCATTCTATTACCATTTCGATTTTGCTCCTTCCTGTTGTCCTACCCTTCTCTTTTGTTAACGTTCTGCTGTCCTTGGTGGGCAATACTTGTAATTTGTCATCTTAACTCATGCCATCAGTGATTTAGCATTGCTTCGGTTAAGAAAAGATGAGTCAGAATAAATTGATAATTTGATGCGTGCTGATAGAAAAGAAAAGGTGGTGGGGCACAGTTGCTTCTGGACAGGGAAAATGCCCAGAAGGGAAAGGAGGAAACTGGTGCTAGTTTTAAATGATCGGTTTATATTTAAAAAAAACCCTTATTAATCTTCTAAAAGTCTTTTGCTGCCGCATTCATTATCAAGGTTACTAAATCCGGCTCATATACCTTTCCCTGTTGATGTTTAAACGCAAAAACAATCTGTGTTATGCAATTGTCAAGATACGAACGTAGCCCAGTTTAAAGGGAACCCATCACAATGGAATAGCTCTGTCTTTCCCAAGCAGAGATACCACTGCCCAATGAAGCAAACCCCGCTTTCGTCCCTTTCCACCTTCTGAGACACAAGTTTAATTCTCAAATCTGCAAATGCCTACTTTGTCCTTTGAGGTGACGATGATCATATTTATCTCCTGGGGCATTTGAAAAGAGTCCACTAGGTAAAACCATAAGACATAGGAGTGGAAGTAAGGCCATTCGGCTCATCGAGTCCACTCCGCCATTTTGTCATGGCTGATGGGCATTTCAACTCCACTTCTCTTTGCTCTCCCTGTGGCCCTTGATTCCTTGTGAGATCAATGAATATGTCGATCTCTGCCTTGAAGACATTTAACGTACCGGCCTCCACTGCGCTCCGTGGCAATTAATTCCACAGGCCCACCACTCTCTGGCTGAAGAAATGTCTCCTGATTTCTGTTTTAAATTAACCCATCTAATTCTAAGGCTGTGTCCACTGGTGCTAGTCTTCCCGGCTAACTGAAAGAACCTCCCAGCGTCCACCCTTTCTAAGCCATGCATCATCTTGTTAGTTTCTATTAGATATCCGTTCAACCTTCGAAACTCTAATGAGTACAATCCCAGGATCCTTAGCTGCTCATCGTACATTAAACCTACCATTCCATGGATCCGTGTAAGTCTCCGCTGGACATGCTCCAGTGCCAATATGTCCTTCCTGAAGTGTGGGGGCCAATATTGGACACAGTATTCTAAATGGGGCCTAACTAGAGCTTTATAAAGTCTCAGAAGCCTATAAGCATATTGCTGCTAAGACCAGTCTGTACCCAGAAGGTTTGCACCCGGATGCTCGTGCTGCAAGTAGAGCAGCACACTGCCGATTGAGGTTCGGTTGAGTTGCTGGCTCAGGAATTCCACTCCTTGATTTTATATCATTTCAGATGCTGTCAATACGGTGCTGTCTGTGCACTGATAGCTAAGGCAATATGGAGTAGATAGAAACTCTAAACACAGTTAAAACTGTACGAGGGGTCCATGGAGCTTAACAACGTCCCAACTGCTGGGGCTCAGATTTAACACTGTTACAGGGACCTATTAGTCCTCATGATACTTGTGGGGTTATGGGAGGAGCTGATAACGAACACTGAAGATAACATTTGCTTACAGCCTGGGCAATATGTTCAGCTGCTCATGGAAGGGACAGGAGAATGGATTGGATACAGGAACGCCCGCCCTTCACCCTTCTCTAATTATAATGCAAATGACAGGCAGTGCTACTATCATTATCCCCCGAGAAAGAGAGGGCAGTGTGAAACTGGGAATATTTCTGACAATCAGCAGTTTCACCCACCAGATGAGCTGGGACCTAAATCCTGGAATGGTTCTGAAGGGAAGCTGGATGTTGGAGGAGCACATGACCTCACTACATGGGCAGGGATTTGGTATTCCGTGTGTGAAGTTTATGTAATGTATATAACTCCACCCACTTTCACCACAAAAACTAATAATGTAGGGCCATCAATACAACAGGCGAGGGGTGGACTCGGCTCCCTGTGTTTCTGTGGAAGTCCGGCCTTATCAGTCAGTAATGTCAAGAATTCTGTGCACATTTAATTGATAGACTGGGGATTCTTAGTATTTGTGGGCAAGGTCAGAAATCATACACATCAGGTTATTTGAAAACACATGCTTTTGGAGTCTTACTCCTTCTTCAGGTGTTAAGGAGAGGTAATATCTGACACAGAATTTATAAGAAACAGATCAAAGGGTCACACCATTGATGAGGATGTACTACACAAAGCTAAGATGCTGTTAAATCTTTCATCACTTCGAAGGCTTTATTTGATTAATGTGTATAAATCCCCAAATTCCAGACGGGGTTGTCCCCTCCCAGTGAGGGAACATTTCAGCAGTCTGATCTTCAGGTAAATGTCCTCCAAGATGGACATCGGGATACACAACAACAGAGCCATCGAGCAGAGGCTGATAGCTAAGCACCGTACCCATGAGGATAGCCTCAACTGGGATCTTGGGTTCATGTTGCATTTCAGGTGACCCCACCACACAACACACTCTCACACACACATTTACACACACGCATGCACGCACACACACTCACACACACACACGCACTCTCTCTTACACGCACACATAATCTCTCCCTCGTGCACACTCACAAGTTTGCAGATGCATTTTATTCAAAAAGCACACCACTTATACACAGTCAATCAATCTGGCGTTTTATAAATTCCTCCTTTCGTAATATAACCACTCTAACTCCTGACCAAAACTCAAACAGACTCTAAACAAGGCCTCATTCCCAACATGCATAGTCTGACCGAAAATGTCACCTCTTCTTCACACTGATAATAATTTTGGTTCTCTCGGGTGACTTCAAAGGAATTTGGGGATTTACATATACATATTAGTCAATTCAAATCTCTTAACTGATTAAAGATTTAACAGCATCTTAGGTTTATTTAGTACATTCTTCATCAGTGGTGAGATCCTTTGATCGGTTATTTATAAATTCTGTGTCTGCACTACCTCTCTCCCTAACACCTGAAGAAGGAGTAAAACTCCAAAAGCTTGTGTTTTCAAATAAACCTGTCGGCCTATAACATGGTGTTGTATGATTTCTGACCTTGTCCACTCCGGACCAACACCTCCACATCATTAGTACTTGTGGAGGTCATACACCTCCCCATTGTCCGAAAATGATAGAAGCCTTCCCAGACTCCTTCCCAGGTTGGTCGGGGTTAGATTTACAACATGATGTGCCGATGGTGCTGTTTGGGAATACCTGCGATATTTCTGGGTTGCTGGAGGGATTACACTCCACCTGATCTGGCCATCCCAATGCTATTCGGCGGGCCAAAGCCAAGCTCCAGGGAATTGTTGATGATCCCACTTCCCAGAATTTCCCCAAAAAGTGCACTGGGAGATGTCGAAGGATTTCTTGTGAGTGCAAAGTGAGTAGTTAATTCAGTGCAACAGTCTGAATTAAATAGCTGTTCATCCTGGGTTATCAAAGAAGTGGGGAAGGGTCAACAGGATGGAGCTGAAGGAACCGAGTTTGCACTGACAACCATTGACCTACAAAGTGAAGGGCTCCTGAAAATCCTTGCCAAACCACCCGAAGGATTAATTATGATTCCTTCCAAAGGGAGGGGGTGTGGTAACCTTGTCTGGTATCTGACAGACACTTAGGTGAGACTTGGAACTGTGCCCCGACATTTATTTACCTCCTTTCTCCACAAACATTGATATTGCTGACTGTGCAATTTTGCATCATAATCAGAATTAATGACCCACACTATTCACTCTGAATAGAACTGATGTGGTGCACATTCCCACCTGCTGGTGCTCTAGCATATTACAGATGAAGATCACATTTTGTAAGATTGAAATGTAACAGCAGAGGAGTAGGAGTGGTTCATTCAACCCGGCCAGCCAGCCTTGCCATCCAGTTAGATCATTGCTGAACATCACCTCAATGACCCTTTCCTACACCCTAAGATCTATTGATATAATTAGTCACCAGAAACATGTCAATTCCATATTAAACATGCTCAACAATTGAGAGTCCAAACCCTTTAGGTACAGAAATCCATCGACGCACCACCCTCTGAATGAAACAGTTCTATTCATCATAGGTTTAAATGGTCTACCCCTCATCCTGAGATTATGTCTCCTGTTTTTAATCTTGCTTGCCAGGTAGAGCATAATATCTACATTCACCCCGTCACACTGTGTTGGATTTGTATTTGCTTCAGTGTGGTCACTAAGGATTCTTTACAACTCTAGGGAATACAGACCGGGTCTTATCAATCTCTCCTCATTCAACATTCTTCCTTTTCAAGCAACTAATCCAGTGAACTGCCACTGTACTCGTTCTATATCCAACCCTCTTCATCATTGGACTAAAACTACTCAAAACTCAAAAAGCGAGCTCTCACCAAGGCGACATATAATTACAGTAAGACACCTTTATTCCTCTATTTTTTCAATGAAGCCCAACTTATAATTAGCCTTCTCTAATTACTTGCTGTGTGTGCACAGTAATTTTAAGTTAACAAATCATTCAGGACCCTTTGGACATTCTCATTTCTCAAACATTCAAAACCAAGAATTATTCCACTTTTCCACTTATTATACCAACTTCACAACAATTCACATTATGTTCCTTTTGCCATTTTCTAAGCCATTCACTTAACATGTGCAAATCCTAATGAAGACTCCTTGTACGACTGTCATAATGTACATCCCCACCTATTTTGGTATCATCAGAAATTTTGAAAATACAATTTGACCACAACCAAATCTGTGATATAGATCATGAACAACTGTGGAACCAATACTTATCCCTGAGATTCCTGCCTATAGCAGTCTGCTATCCTGTGAATGTTTAATCCATTGAGGGAGGTGATACCCTCATGGTATTATCACTGACCTATTAATCCAGTGATCCAGATAATGTTCTGGGGACATAGGTTCAAATCTCTCCAAGGCAGATGGTGGAATTTGAATTCAATAAATATCTGGAATTAAGAATTTAATGATGACCACGAATCCATTATCGATTACCTGGAAAACCCATCTGATTCACTCATATCCTTTCAGAAAGGAAACTGCCACCCTTACCTGGTTTGGCCTACATGTGACTCCAGAACACACGCCACCCAACACCATGCCCCTGCATCACATGCACACATATGAATATACTGTGTTCTCCTCACATTTGGTATTGCATTTTCTAGCTACAGTGACCAATGATTCACCAGGATTGCTTCTACAAAGCTCATTCCACCTACAGCCTTGAAAATGTAACCATTACAGTTTCCTCAATCAAAGAAGTAGTGACACAACGTTTTCTTAGTGCAAACACACTAAAACTATCTTTTGATGCTTATGTTCTTGATTTGTTGAAGTCTGCCCAACTTCAGTCTACCTTTTTGGTACTTGGCATACCTACCCACGTTAACAAATGCTTGTCTAACTCAGCCCTGGGCTCCCACTCCTTCTCTGTGATTAACCAAGTAGTTCAAGAAGCCTAGGACCTTGAGGACTGTATAATATTCTCCGACCTGTCCATTCACCATCTAACAACTTTCTTTAGTATCAGAGATAATAGGAACTGCAGATGCTGGAGAATCCAAGATAATAGAATGTGAGGCTGGATGAACACAGCAGGCCAAGCAGCATGTCAGGAGCACAAAAGCTGATGTTTCGGGCCTAGACCCTTCATCAGAGAGGGGGATGGGGTGAGGGTTCTGGAATAAATAGGGAGAGAGGGGGAGGCGGACCGAAGATGGAGAGAAAAGAAGATAGGTGGAGAGAGTATAGGTGGGGAGGTAGGGAGGGGATAGGTCACTTCAGGGAAGACGAACAGGTCAAGGAGGTGGGATAAGGTTAGTAGGTGGATGGGGGTGGAAGAACAGGTTAGGGAGGCAGGGACAGGTTGGACTGGTTTTGGGATGCAGTGGGTGGAGGGGAAGGGCTGGGCTGGTTGTGTGGTGCAGTGGGGGGAGGGGACGAACTGGAATGGTTTTGGGATGCGGTTGGGGAAGGGGAGATTTTGAAACTGGTGAAGTCCACATTGATACCATTAGGCTGCAGGGTTCCCAGGCGGAATATGAGTTGCTGTTCCTGCAACCTTCGGGTGGCATCATTGTGGCACTGCAGGAGGCCCATGATGGACATATTGTCTGTGGAATGGGAGGGGGAGTTAAAGCGGTTCGCGACTGGGAGGTGCAGTGTTTATTGCGAACCGAGCGGAGGTGTTCTGCAAAGCGGTCCCCAAGCCTCCCCTTCCCCTGCAACCGCAGGAAATGCTACACTTGCCCCCACATCTCCTCCCTCACCCCCATCCCAGGCCCCAAGATGACTTTCTACATTAAGCCGATGTTCACCTGCACATCCGCCAATGTAGTATACTGTATCCATCGTACCCGGTGTGGCTTCCTCTACATTGGGGAAACCAAGCGGAGGCTTGTGGATCCTGCACTTCAAACCAAAACCAGCAGTTGTGTACTCTTTTGGTGAACTTCTCTTGCTTTATCTGGGTCTGATTCTGGTAGACTTGCCATATTATGCAGCTTTCACATGCATGGCTAACATCTAGTTTCACCTGTTTACTGTTAATATTCTGTTCCTTATCTATCAACAACTGAATAGTTTTGGCCTGGTCTTTGATAACCATTATTCCTGTGAGTAGTTGGTTAACTGTATTTCATCCCATCTGGCCATTTTGTTTGTCCACACAGATTTCATAGCAGGGCTCAGACTGTCTCCTGGAGGTTCTCTTCCTTGGATTATTTGTATGTCCAGAGCATTTACAACTGATGTCCCAGTAATTGACTGATTAGTAAGACTATAAAACCAAAAGAACAGGAGTAGGCTGCTTAGCCCCTTTGAGCCTGCTTTGCTATTCAATGGGATCATGCCTCATTCCTCATGTCCATATTCCTGTATTTTATCGATAATCCTTAATTCACACTTGCAATGTAAGCTTTGGAGCTTCCTATCACTTGAGGCTTCCTGGCATCAGCAAGCTCTTTTAAAAATAGTTTCAAGACCAAGTGCATGGTTAACAGGGGCCCCTATCTCCAGCAGAGCTAAGTCATTAAAGTTCACTACAACCACGAATATTTTATTGATCCATGTGGTCATAGAGTAGAAAACGTTTGTCCTTCAACACCCATGTGTAAGCCTATTGGCATGCTTAGAACACCTGGCCATGCCAACTGGCTTACAAAGGAAATACTTAGAGTTTATGCTATCACCAGGGTATATTTTGGGGGATCTGCTCTGGTGCAATACACTTATATACAGTTCCATTACTTGTCATCCAACCTGGTCCCATAGAGGGCCTAGTTCTATCCCTAAAGTCACTGTTTCTTCTGACAGCCTCATTGCTTGCCTTGTGTTCCTAAGAGGTTAAGCCAGTTCGAGTAGCTTGTAAGCTCATTAAAATTGTAGGCAGCCTATCGTCGCAGGATCTTCCTGTTGCTAGATGGCCCGAACCCAGGCAGTCTTGAAAGTTCAGTTCATTCTTTCCACCATCCCAGAACTTTGGGGATGGTAGGATGTGTTGAACTTCTGTTTTAACCTCATTAGTTCTCTTTTACCACTTTTCTGGTAAAATGGGCTCCCTCATCAGAATCCATCTGAATGGGGGCTCCTCACCAGGGAATCACTTCCTTGGCTAGTATCCTTGCGACTGTGTTTGCAATGCAAACATGTTTCTTGAAAGTATCTACCCATCAGGCAAAGTGATCCATTGTAAGTAAACAGTAACCCTTAGCATGGAAGGTACAGATGCTGTAAAGCTTTCTCAATGGTTTCTCAGGATCTCCTTGATCTGGATTGATTGGGTATTTTAATGTTAATAGCCCTCCCAGAAGGTGTTGCCTGCAGGATATATATGGCTGGCAATATTAGCCATTGCTAGTTTTGCTGTAAGCTGGTTATCATGACAGTCTTGCATGGTGATCAATCCCATGATGGAGTCCAATTAGCATTTTCCTCATGCATTCTAATGCTGCAGTGGTTCTGCTATTGCTGCAAAATTGGGTATAAAACTTTGACAAAGATTAAAGTATCCCAGAAACTTGATCACCTCACCTTACAGAAGTTGGGCATGAGGGAATACTTCCCATTTTCCTGAATGAGCGCAGCTCCAACAACACTCAAAGCATCACATCATCTAGCACAAAGCAGACTGGTGATTGGCACCACATCCATTAACAGTCATTTCCTCAATCAACAACTTCATAGCAGTAAAGTGTACCATATACAAGATACCAAGCCTCCATAGACAGAGCTTCTGAACCCCTGACCATGACTACACAAAAAGATCAGGGCAGCAAAAACATGGGAAAGCCACCACCAGCAATTTTCCCTCCAAGCCATTTACCATTCTGAAGTGGACATATATCTCCATTCCCTCAGTATCATGAGTATAAATCCTGGAAGTCCCTCCATAAAAGCATTGTGTGCCAACTTGCACTAAATGGGCCACAGTCACTAAAGACAGTCAACACATTGTCAAGGTCAACTAGAGATGGGTAATAAATAATGTCCCAGCTGGTAATAGTAACATCCTGTGAATTACAAAAAAAAGGTTTCTTCAAAATGCGAATGATTTGATCAATGCCAGTCAGACGTTAACTTCAGGCAACTCCAGCTGATAGCACCTAGCTACATCTTTATCTACATGCTAGACAGGTTTCAAGAACTACCTGCTTATAGTAAAACCCACATACAAAGAGTTTTCTGATCGGATGATGGAATCATAAGTGTTACAAGAAGCATTTCCCATGCTGGGTTTTCAATGAGTGGCTTCTCTATTTAGGAATCTTGCAGATTGGCTTCTTGGTCCCTGGATCTACAGGAATCCATCAGTGCCTGTGTATTGTAATATCCTCTGTACATAACAGACCTATCTTACCCTACCTACCTCATGCTCCACATAGGGCCTCTGTATTCGGCGTCATGGTCTAATGAGTTCCAACTGTGAGATGCCATTCAGGTCCATACTTGATGCCTGGAATGATCTGGTTGCATAAAAAAAATCAGGGTAACAATGACATTGAAGACTGGAGTCAGGGGGACAGCTATGGAATCTGTGACGCATTGAGGCATTCTGGGTTGGAGCACAGATGGCCACAACCATCATCCTGGATTGCAGCAGGTTACAAGTTATTTACCAGCAGTGGACTCAATGGTGGTACAATTGGCATCAAGTGCCATCATTTTCCCCCTGTAGTTTATCACTGTGCCCCTCTGGCCTCCTTTTGACCAGGTGGGTGCTTCTCTGAAGCTCATCTTCCAATCTGCCTGGATGAGAGTAGCCTGCAGTTATCTGAAATCCTTCAGTCATTTTTTTATTCATCAGGGCTTCCTCTACCAACCTCTGTTGCACAAGTTGTAAAGACAGTATCTTTTAATTTAGTTTATATTTGATAGGGGATTGAAATGAGAAAAGGGCTCTTTAACAGCAAAGAACTGAGGAAAGAATTGCTGCACTTTTAAAAAGCAAATTACTGAAAATGATTGTAAGTGGTGTTTATACTGCTGCCTTGTTCAGACAGCAGGGGAGAATGTCTGTAAAATGGCAGGCATGAGTGAGTATTTACATTGTGAGACCTGGTGGGCATTACAGCATTCTGAAGGAGTTTTCTTCATGAAGGTCCAGCCTCAATCACCTCCAACAGCTCATTCTGATCCCATGATAATTGCAGCAGATATAACATCCAGCCTTTTATCTCCTCCTTCCTCACTGTTCAAGGCCCTAAACACCCCTTCCAGATGAAAGAGTGATTTACACATATTTCTTTCAATCTGATCCACTCTATTCACTGTTCAAAATTAAGTCTCCCGTACATTAGTAAACCCAAACACAGACTGGATGACCATTTTGTGGAACATTTCAGTACAGCTCATAAGCATCTCACTGAACTTTCAGAGGCCTGTTATTTTCATTCTCCACCCTGCCCTTTTTTGGGCAAAAGAAAGATCTGTGATACAATGGAAGACAGGAGAGATTATGACAGAACAATCAGTCTTTAAGAGCCAAAGAAAATTGAGATGAGGCAAAAAAAAGAAAGAAAAATGTGCCTCGATTAGGTGTGCTGCTGGCTGCAACAAAATTTTTTTAAAAATTGAAAAGGTAACAGTAAAGAGGACAGTGTGAAATTGAACACAATATTTGAATCCAGAAGGCTATAGAATGCCTAATTGGAAGCTATGTTTGTTATGTTGAGCTTCTTTGGACAGTGCAGCAGGCTAAGTGGATGTCACACTGAGGGCAGGGTGGAAAATTAACATGACACATCACTGAAGGCTCAGTGATAACAAAGTGTAGAGCTGGATGAACACAGCAGGTCAAGCAGCATCTTAGGAGCAGAAAAGCTGATATTTCAGGCCTAGGCCCTCAACACTTTGTTATCTCGGATTCTCCAGCATCTGCAGTTCCTATTGTCACTGAAAGTTCAGCAAAATGGTCTTCCAGTCTGTGTGTTCGATCTTCACAATGTAAGGAGATTCTAAATTGTTAGAATATAGAACATAGAACAATACAGCGCAGAACAGGCCCTTCAGCCCTCGATGTTGCGCCGACCTGTGAACTAATCTAAGCCCCTCCCCCTACACCATCCCATCATCATCTATATGCTTATCCAAGGACTGTTTAAATGCCCCTAATGTGGCTGAGTTAACTAAATTGGCAGGCAAGGCGTTCCATGGCCTTACCACTCTCTGAGTAAAGAACCTGCCTCTGACATCTGTCTTAAATCTATCACACCTCAATTTGTAGCTATGTCCCTTTGTACAAGCTGAAGTCATCATCCTTGGAAAAAGACTCTCACTGTCCACCCTTTCTCATCCTCTGATCGTCTTGTGTGTCTCTATTAAATCCCCTCTTAGCCTCCTTCTCTCCAATGAGAACAGACCCAAGTGCACGTCAAATGTAAGTAATCACCCAGGTAATCATGCATTTCCATTCATTCCAACACACCATAGTCACAATGCAAAATAACCAATTGTTTCAACATTTTTTTTAACCTATAGATCAGGTTCAAAAGTGTACACTAGTACAAACACGGTCTGACAGTCTCCAGATAAAAGTAACCATTCTGCAATTATGCTATTAAATTTGAACAGTGATCATCATTCTTTGAATGGAAATATATTTCACAGATCCAAAATTTTCAGTTTGATTCATCTGAGAGCACTTTCATCAGATTCAGATTATAAAATGAAGCCCCACACAGGAACTGAGAACATAATTTTGGGTGATAATCCCATGAAGGCCTGAGGGAATTATATTCCAATACAGGTGCTGCTTTCAAATAAGATGCTTAACCAAAAAACAAAATCCCCATAGAATATTTAAAGAACATGAAGCTCTCAGTATCTCAGCTAACATTTATTTCTCAATCAGGACAGCAAAGACTGATTATTTGTTGATCTTTAAACTTACTGTGCACAAACCTGTACAGCAATGCTGATACAGATAGATTTTTGGGTATTAGAAACAGACAAAGAACTTGGTAAAGTTACCACTTCAAAGACCCAAAGTCATTTATTTTATTCTGTTTGCTGTCTCTCAGCCGGGCAAGAAAAATAGCAGCACAAAAAAGTGGGCACAACTTGTGGTATCGTACATAACAATGGGAACAGAGCGGTCAGTTGTTATCACAGAATAGATGGAATAAGGAAAAATTACTGGGGGAAAGTGGAGGGAAGCGGTTTTGGGAAGAGGAGATTAGTGCAGAGGACGGAGTGGGGAAAGACAGGGGTTATGCCACCATCATAAAAGCAACTGGTGCATACATGACTAGCTTGGGTCATGTTTGTGTTTTTTTCTCGAAAAGGTTCTAACTTGCCCGTCCTGATTGGATGCAGGGCCGAGATGGGGTGTTAATGTTGACGCCTATACTTTCTCAGTAGCAATGATACCTGTAATTCAGAAGGAATTAATTCACTATAAAGCAATTTCGAATGCCCAGAGGATGTGAACGACCTACATAGTTCTACAATATTTATTTTGATTGTAAAAAGGAAAACAGTAACTAGTATTTCGACAAAGCTTATAATCTGATATTCAGGTCACTTCTGTTTTATCCAGTCCATTAACACTCTTGACACAAAGATACAGTGCAGAAGCTACATAGGAAGAAGTAAACACTGGCTTAATGCCAAATGTTAATGTAACTGAAATCATTCAGTATTGCACCGTTTTTAAAAGATTTAATGTTTATTTCAAAAATACAAAATTTATATACATCACTCAATAATTTGAAAAATATTTGTAACTTGTGCTGTGCGTTGTTTCACTCTGTGATGTTATTTCCCCAACAAGCCCTTCTGGTGAAGCCAGGATAAGTACTGTAGGTAAAGAAGCCCTTCCACTTTCTAGTCTAATTGAAGAAGTACATTCATGTAAGCCAGTTCACTATTTATTTATAAATCTACTTACTCTGTGGAGATAATGCTTAACTTTTTCCCTTCCTACTTTATTTTGGGGACCAATGTACCTAAGATGGTGACTTGTCGGTGAACTTTATAGACTTATCACTGTCCTTCTATAATTCTGTACTTGAGTATGTGCTAATAAAATCTTAATCCAAATTTAAATTAATTCAAATCTTCACGAGTTAGTACAGAATAATTTATCCCACTTCACTTACAACTAAGTCTTGGGTTTCTCACAGGGTGCTCAGATCTCAGATTGCAACAGTTCTCACTAAAGCGCTCATGTAATTTCTGGATTGGGTTTGAGCTGTTGAACTGAATAGCTGCCTCTGTGCTTAAATACTATGAAGTATGGAACACCAAACAAGCAATGTCCTGACTTAATCTACATGTGAATGCCTATTCAGCAATGTGCACATGTTGACTGATTTAATGCCGACAGTTCTTTGAAACGGAATGAAGAATGAACTAAATAATAACATGACAGTAATTAGCTCAATTTCTTTTCATTGTGTTTGAGGGTGCATTTTAAATGTTTGATGCAGATGGTAGTGGTGACATTAGCAGTAAGAATTTGGTTGAAGTGCTGAAAATCCTGGGTCAGAAACCCACCAGAGCGGAGTTACATGCCATCGTTGAGGAATTGGACAGCAATGGTGAGAAAACATTTCTCAATTATACTTAGTAATTCCATGTTTTTTCAAACGTCAATTCATTCACAAGTGTTCATGGTTAACAACAGACAGATCTTACATTTCAGTGTGCTCTCATCTTAGGAGGGAGCACCATTGACTTCGAAGAATGCTTGGTCATGATGGTGAGGCAGATGAAAGAGGAAGCAAAAGGAAAGTCCAAAATAAAGTTGGTGGAAATTTTTTAATGAATTTTATGCATGAGTTTGATGATTCCCTACATGCATAGAGCATGGCAATGCAGAAATTCTGTTTTGAGGCAATCATTTCTCCAGTGTACACATTGTAAAATGAAAGACCTTGCTCAAAGAACAGCACAACAAACAGAAAAGCACACCCATTTGAAGCTAAATGTGGAGTCGGGGGAGCTGGCTAGCTCAGTTGCCTGGACAGCTGGTTTGCAATGTACAGTAATACCAACAGTGTGGGTGTCATTCCTATACCATCTGTAGCTGCCATGAAGGATTCTTCTTCTCAACACTCAACTGAGGCACCGTGACTGTCAGGTTAAACTTACCAACACTCAACTCTCTTTAATAAGAAAGCAGTCCTATGATCTGGTGAGACTATGGTGAGCTCACTTTTATATCAATGTTTTAACAATGAAATATATCTATTATTATCATCTGAAATGTAATAGAAAATCTCTCTAGGTTTAGCAGTATATAAAACTGGAGGTTATGTTTCGAGTCCAGAAAATGTCACTGGATTAGCGAGCCAGTGGTTCACTTTAATGCTCCAGTGACAAAGGTTCAAATTGCATCCTATCACCTGGTGAAATAGAAAAGTCAAGTAATAAACCTGGAACGTAAAACCAGTGTCCGTGGTGTCTGTGACAACTGTCATTGATTGTTGTGAAAACCTATCTGGTTCACCTGTGTCCTTTAAGAAAGAAAATATATCATCCCTACCTAGCTGGCCTAAATGTGTCTCCAGACCAACAAAAATGTGTCTGATTCTTTGTGCATCTGAAATGGCTCAACAAGCAATGCTGTTCGAGAGCAATTCGGCATGGGCAACAATGCTGACCTTGTCAGCAACACCCAGATCCACGTAAAAACTATGGACAACATAATAAGAGAAAATCAATAAAAGATATTGAGAGAAACTTTCATGACCAAAAATATGGATCAAGAGAGAGTGCAATTCAAGATTATAATTGGAATTGAAAAGATACTAGATAAATTTGAAAGGATTACAATGACAGGTTATTTTTAATTGCTTTCAGAGTAGAAGGCATAATATTCAATTCAGGTCATGAGTAATTTCAGACATTGTGTTGAAGCTGTAGAATACTTGGAAGGAACAGTTGACTTGGATGTAGGGTTTCTGAAGGTCTTTCCTGAGGTATTTATGCATCATATTTAGATCTGTTGTACTCCAATGATTAAAATGGATTACTGTGATTAGATTAAGTAATGTAAATTTCCAGGCTGAAAGACAGTGAAATGAGGTCAACCTGTTCTTTTCACAGGTAGCAACATCTATTTTGCTAAGGCAGGTAGCGATGCTGGGTTCATTCTTTTCTTGCTGCTTCTATGGACTCTGATGTTTTCATTGCATGTGCTGAGTTGAGAAACATCTTCAGCTTCTAAGGCGAAGCCTGTTTCAGAAAAAGAAATTAATGAAATCATAACAGAGGGGACAAGAATAATGACAGCAAACTTGTGTTTGATGGTATGGAGACATAATAAAATTATTAAAATTTGTTGGTGATGTTATATTGGGTTACGAATGAGTACACTTAAAATATATATGTTTTCAATCAACTATCTTCTCTTTTGCAGAATGGGCGAAAATGTTGGAGAAGGTCCAGTGAATGGCTAACATTCCTAAGCAACCCATTGCTTTCTCATTTCTTACAGAAACATTTTGCACCCCTCCTATACAAAATTAATTGTTCCTATTATTTTAAGGCATGGCCCTGCTTCCAAGATTGCCAAGCATAAATGATTCAACAATTTAATAAATTGCACATTATTGCCCTTCTGCAGCCAATTGATCATATAATTGAAATACAAATGATGATTGCAACAAACTCAAAATCTGTTCAACAGAACTAGTGCTCTACATGTAGCAGAGAGCTTCATAGCTGCTACAGCTCTGTTTTAGTGAAGAAGAAGCAACTTTCTTATATGAAACTCTGAACATAGCACAATGTATTCAAAACCCTTTCCTAATAAAGTTAATGTCATCTTTTTCAGTCAGTTGCTGTCATATTGCCTTTAGTAAATGATATAGATTCTCTGGATTTTTATTCTCTATTTTCAGGAGGTGACAATGCTCAACTATCTCCTTCAACAGCAGTTTATGTCTTGGCACCAAAACTATTTACACTTACATGGCACACATTTCATGACCACAGGATATCTCAGCAGGTGCTTTAACCAGTAATGTATTTTTGAAGTGTAGTCAGCAATTCATGAAGGAAACATAGTTACCAGCCTGCATACAGCAAACTCCACATGATTAGATCAGAGATAACGGGAACTGCAGATGCTGGAGAATCCGAGATAACAAGGTGTGAAGCTGGATGAACACAGCAGGCCAAGCAGCATCTCAGGAGCACAAAAGCTGACGTTTTGGGCCTAGACCCTTCATCAGAGAGGGGGACGGGGAGAGGGTTCTGAAATAAATAGGGAGAGAGGGGGAGGCGGACCGAAGATGGATACAGGAGAAGATAGGTGGAGAGGAGAGTATAGGTGGGGAGAGGATAGGTCAGTCCGGGGAGAATGGACAGGTCAAGGAGGCGGGATGAGGTTAGTAGGTGGGAAATGGATGTGCGGCTTGAGGTGGGAGGAGGGGATAGGTGAGAGGAAAAACAGGTTAGGCAGCCAGGGATGGTTGGGCTGGTTTTGGGATACAGTGGGGAGAGGGGACGAGCTAGGCTGGTTTTGGGATGCAGTGGGGGAAGGGGAGATTTTGAAGCTTGTGAAGTCCACATTGATACCATTGGGCTGCAGGGTTCCCAAGCGGAATATGAGTTGCTGTCCCTGCAACCTTCGGGTGGCATCATTGTGGCACTGCAGGACGCCCAGGATGGACATGTCGTCTAAGGAATGCAAGGGGCAGTTAAAATGGTTCGCAACTGGGAGGTGCAGTTGTTTATTGCAAACCGAGCGTAGGTGTTCTGCAAAGCGGTCCTCAAGCCTCCGCTTGGTTTCCCCAATGTAGAGGAAGCCACAACGACTACGGTGGATACAGGTTACCACATTGGCAGATGTGCAGGTGACATCTGCTTGATATGGAAAGTCATCTTGGGGCCTGGGATAGGGGTGAGGGAGAAGGTGTGGGGGCAAGTGTAGCAATTCCTGCGGTTGCAGGGGAAGGTGCCGGTGTGGTGGGGTTGGAGGGGAGCGTAGAGCGGACAAGGGGGTCCCGGAAAGAATGGTCTCTCCGGAAGCAGAGAAGGGTGGGGATGGAAAAATATCTTGGGTGGTGGGGTCGGATTGTAAATTTGGAAGTGTCAGAGGAAGATGCGTTGTATCTGGAGGTTGGTGGGGTGGTATGTGAGAAGTAGGGGGATTCTCTTTTGGCGGTTATTGCGGGGGCCGGGTGTGAGGGATGTGTTGCGGGAAATGCGAGAGACACGGTCAAGAGCGTTCTTGAACACTGCAGGGAACATCCCTCACCTTCGTGGACCTCTCTGTCTCCATCTCAGGGAACCAACTAGAAACTGATGTCCACTTCAAGTCCACTGACTCCCACAGCTACCTAGAATACACCTCCTCCCACCCACCCCCCCTGCAAAAATTCCATCCCCTATTCCCAATTCCTTTGCCTCCACCGCATCTGCTCCCAGGATGAGGCATTCCACTCCCGCACATACCAGATGTCCGTGTTCTTCAAGGACCGCAACTTCCTCCCCGCAGTGGTCGAGAACGCCCTTGACCGTGTCTCCCGCATTTCCCACAACACATCCCGCCCCCACAATAACCGCTCAAAGAGAATGCCCCTCATTCTCACATACCACCCCACCAACCTCCGGATACAATGCATCATCCTCTGACACTTCCGCCATCTACAATCATACCCCACCACCCAAGACATTTTTCCATCTCTACCCTTCTCTGCCTTCCGGAGAGAAAACTCTCTCCAGGACTCCCTTGTCTGCTATACACTCCCCTCCAACCAAACCAAACCCAGCACCTTCCCCTTCAACCACAGGAAGTGCTACACTTGCACCCACACCTCCTCCCTCATCCCCATCCCAGGCCCCAAGATGACTTTCCATATCAAGCAGATGTTCACCTGCACATCTGCCAATGTGGTATATTGTATCCACTGTAGTTGTTGTGGCTTCCTCTACATTGGGGAAACCAAGTGGAGGCTTGGGGACCACTTTGCAGAACACCTCTGCTCGGTTCGCAATAAACAACTGCACCTCCCAGTCGCGAACTATTTTAACTCCCCCTCCCATTCCTTAGACGACATGTCCAGCCTGGGCGTCCTGCAGTGCCACAATGATGCCACCTGAAGGTTGCAGGAACAGCAACTCATATTCCGCTTGAGAATCCTGCAGCCCAATGGTATCAATGTGGACTTCACAAGCTTCAAAATCTCCCCTTCCCCCACTGCATCCCAAAACCAGCCCAGCTCATCCCCTCCCCCCACTGAATCCCATAACTAGCGCAGCTCGTCCCTGCCTCCCCATCCTACTCTTCCTCTCACCTATCCCCTCTTCGCACCTCAAGTCGCACCTCCATTTCCCACCGACTTACCTCATCCCGCCTCCTTGACTTGTCCAGCCACCTCGGACTGACCTATCCCCTCCCCACCTATACTCTCCTCTCCACCTATCTTCTCCTCTATCCATCTTCGGTCCGCCTCCCCCTCTCTCCTTATTTATTTCAGAACCCTCTCCCCATCCCCTTTCTCTGATGAAGGGTCTCAGCCCGAAACGTCAGCTTTTGTCCAAATGATTAGATCATCTGTTCTTGTGAAGATTTGAGGAATGAATATTGGTCTCCCCTGTTCTTCTTTCAAGTCATGTCCCAGAATCTACAGATGGCAGCTGTCATCTAAAAGACAAAATATAGTAGAGTGCAACATTTTCTTAGTATTGCACTGGCTGGTTGTCAGCAGCTCCTAATTTCAGAATAGAAGCCACAAGTTTGCATTCACAGACAAGAGTGCTTCAATCTGAGCCAATAGCTCAGTCTACAGCACAAGAAGCTGTTATTGGTACAGTTGACTCAAATAATTGTTATGAACAAACATTTGTACAGTGATGTTTAATGTTATATGCAAAGACAAGATGGCAATTGTATCACACAGTTTAGAGCATGAAACAGATCCCTGAAATCATGAAACAAGAATGATAACAATGCACATATCACCATAATTAAATGGTGTTTCTAAAGTCAAATCTACTCTACTATTCAATTAAACATTAGCAAAAGAAAAATTAAGATAAGTTAACATGGAATTCAATGGTATTACAACACATTGTTTCCAGGAATTTTAACATTGGGATTACTAATAATGTTTGTAACTTGTTACTTTAACTTATAACATGAGTGATTTGGTGTTGTTTTACTTCAGAAAAGATGAGCCAGAATAAGCAGATGATTTGATGCAGATTTATAAAAATGACAAGTGTGGCGCAGTGGTAATGTCTCTATCTCTGAGCCAGAGACCCAGATTCAATTTTGTCTGTTTCAGGGTTCTGTCATTGGATTTATAAACAGGATGGTTCACAAATCAAGAGCTGGGCACTCATGGAACACTTATAGAGTCCCTAATCCTAATTCAGAAGGCTCGAGTTCAAGTCCCAAGATGTGTGTGATAATGTGGCTGGACTGGTTAAAAGCATTGGGTTATAGCTTGTGGTGAGCTATACTTGTTACTTGTTTTGTTACAAATAGTTAATTTGGTGGAGGGGCACTTGTGGTACACGTCCATACCTCTGGGTATTAAAGCCTGGATTCAAATCCCTTCTGTACTGGAGAATTGTCATATTTGGTTAGGGTCTGACCATCAAATATGCATACTGAGGTTTTGGCTGATTGCACCCCATCTTTAGTTATTTCAGAAACTCATCATTGTTTTTTTTTGTTTGTACTTTACCTCCACATTCCTGATCATCAGGGGAAGTGCACAACAGGTTGGCAGAAAAGTTGAAGGGCCTCCACATAGACCTGCCGGTGGACCTTGCTAAGATTGCCTCTAACTGCCCTTGGAGGGGGTTGTAATTACAGACTGTCAGCCTTTCTTCCACAATTGTATCCACGCCTGGGTTTACCTGGACAGGGAACATTCAGTATCTACTGTTATCTTTAAAACATTTCAATGTCAGTGAGCTCCACCGGGGGAAAGGTGCATTATTGCCCCCTGCAATAATAGTTTGACATGACTCTGAGTTTTCCTTTATTTTTGATGCCACCATTTCACTAGTTTGGCAATTTTTGTCTTTATTTCAACTAAAAAAATAGCTTGGTTCTGCCCCACTTTGAGAGGGGTGTAGGTGAGGTGTGGGAAGGGAGTGGTGTGGTGTGGAGGATGCTTTTGGACAGGAAAAAGATCGAGAAGGGAAAGGAGGAATCTGATGCTTCTGCTAATCTATAGGTTGATAATAATGTATAGTAATCTTGTAAATTTCTGAAATTCTTCTGCTGCCTAATTCTCTCTCTAGATTTCTGAAACTCCCACTTATCATATCTTGCCCTTTTCATTTTAAAACCTCAAAAAAAACAATCTCAGTTGCATAATTTGTCAAGATACTGATCATAGCCCAGTTTAAAGGGAACCCATCACAAAGGAATAGCTTTGTCTACCCAAAGTAGATAGCTCAATATCTGATAAAGCAAATTCCCCTTTCCTCCCACTCCATGCTCTGAAACAGAAGTTTACTTTTTAAATCTGTAGATGCCTTCTTTGTCCTTTAAGGTGAAGATGATTACATACGTCATCTGGGGTTTTTGCTAACAGCCCAGTGAACACATACATTGCTGCTTAGGCTAATCTGGTTTGCACCCAGAAGGTTCTGCTGCAAGTAGAGCAGCACACTGCAGATTGAGGTTTGGAAGAGTTGCTGGCTCAGGGCTTCTGCTCCTTGATTTTCTATCACTTGCTATGAACTTGCTTTTGAAAGAGACCACAACATTCTCTTCAACAACAACAAAGACAGGAATTGCTAGAAAATCTCAGCAGCTCTGGCAGCATCTGTGGAGAGAAATCAGAGTCAACATTGCTGGTGCAGTGGCCATTCTTCAGCACTTACTTGATTGTGCCAGGTCAGCTGTCTTATGCAAATTCTTCCTAGAACTTGAAGCTAAAATCAAAAATTTTCAGTGAAGCCTTTTAAGTGCCCTTGTAAGGCTTCTGTAGCCTTCTGTAGTGCACCGCAGTCTCAAGTTGTCCATAAAAGAGTTGCTTCCCGAGCAAGTGCCAGGTATTCCTGGACGACATCCCAGCATTTGGTGTGAATACTTGGCATTTGAGCTGAGTGATGACTGTTTTTTTTTCTGCCATCTATCATCAGAAGCTTCTGCATGCCAGTCATGTCAAAGCTTTCTTTCATGGTTATATCCATATCTCTGTGTCCTTGCAGAGGGATCACATATTGTTCACTGGTAGGCATCAAGTTTCTCAGGTTGATGGCAGGGAAGGGCTGATGCCCATTGTTTCCCACCTCGCGTAATACTCTTCTTTAACTCTAGTTGGCTGCTTTTGTGTCCATTTGAACAAAACAAAACAGGGTTCTGCTAAGCATGTTCAGAATGTAACAGCCAGTACAGTCATCTGCACTGCAATGTGGTCACCCTGCTGTAGGAAAGACGTTGTTACACTGGGTAGGATGTAAAAAAAATTACAAGGATGTTGCCAGGACTGGAGGGTTTGAGCTTTAGGGAGTGGCTGAATAGGCTGGGAGTTTTTTCTGTTGCGGGTCATAGACTGAGGGGTGACAATATAGAGGTTTATAAAATCTTAGGGTTCATAGTTAAAGTGAAGAGCCAAGGTCTTTTTCCCAGGGGAGTCGAGTCCAAAATTAGAAGGTACATGTTGAGGGTGAGAGGAGAAAGATCAAAAAAGGACCTGGGGTGGGGCAGCTTTTTCACACGGAGCATGGTGTCAGTATGGAATCAGCTGCCAGAGGAAGTGGTAGAGCTGGGTAAAATTGCAACATTTAATGGATGAGTTGGACTAAAGTGACTGGTTCCATGCTGTACGACTCTGTGACTCCATGACACTAGTCCCAGATGAGATGAAGGAGGCAAGCTCCCATATTGCAACCGTATCCTATTGTCTGGAGCTTCTGATCACAGATGTAAAAATTTCTATACCTCTCACACCCACAACAAGGAAGATTGATGCATCAAGTTAAGACCTGAGATTGGAAGAAAGTGCCTGGAAGGCTTTTATTGTGTAACAAAAATTTCAGGTGTATTCTTGTATATATGGTGACATTAAATATTTCTGTTTGAATTTGGCAAATCTCAGCAGTCACTGAATTATTGCTTTTGTTCCTTGATTGTTAAGTGTAGCTCTACATGTAATGTATTTTGTTTCTGTAGCTTGAGATCTCAAGATATCTTTTGTATCGTGTTTAAAATTTATAAGAGGTCATATCTCCGTGTGCAAAGAAATACGAAAGTGCAAATGTGACTGAGTTAAATGCCTGCATCAGTTTAAAAAAAAATGTAAAGTTTAATTGCAGATGTAGTTGAAATATTCCGCATTGAGATCTTGTCCTGTTACTCTGACTCTCCCAGGTAAGAGTCTTGCAGTGAAGTGTGAATTGATCAAAGGATTGTGATCTCGTCGTGATCTGTCCGCTTTCAGGAGCTGACAGTGATAACTTTTCTTAAAAAAAAAGCTGCAAAACGTTCAGTTGAAGTCAGAAATGTTAAAGGGGTCCAGTGAGAATTTACCTTAGTTTTTAATTACAGTTGTAGAGAGAAGAATTAAAACAAATGATGTCACTTAATTTCACATCACAAGAGCTCTGGCATGGCTGAAAGAATAAAATCAAACTGTAAAAAAAATTTGAAAGCAAAGGCAATCCAGAAGACACGGGAAAGGTGGGCAAATTTTCTGCTAGATATCTTGATGGCCTTACAAGTTATCCGAAAAATCAATAAGGGGCCCACACCATTTGAATGAATGACCAGTTGAGCTGAGCAATTGCTCGAAAGAATAAGTACGAGTGGGACGGATGCAGGATCATTTAATGGTACAGACTGTGAATATGCCGGGGAACTAAGTAAAGAGTTACACATGATTCTGAATGAAGTCAAGGACAGTCAGGTGGCTAACAACATAGAGCGAGATCAACAGTTTGTCTCTCGGTCCCTGTGCTTATCAATGTAATGATAAAGGTGGGGCCAGAGCACAGCGGATTCCAGTCACAGAGTCCTTGCCTTTTTTGAGGGAATGTAACAGGTGATATATGTGTGATTATAGATATGAAAATGTGGAGTGGATGGAAACACTAAACACAATTAAAACTGGATGAAAATTCTATAGATCGTAACAATGTCCCCCAACTGGTGGGGGTCAGCCTTAATACTGTTACAGGGATTTGTTAGTCCTCGTGACACTTGAGGGGCCATGGGAGGTGCTGACAGTGAACACAGAAGATAACATGTGCTGACATCCTGGGCAATACGTTCAGCTGCTCATGGAAGGGACAGGAGAATGGATCGGATGCAGCAACATTCGCTATTCACCGTACTCATTATAGTGCAATCCACGGGCAATGGCACTATCATTATCACCCTAGAAAGACAGGGCAGTGTGAAACTGGGAATATTCCTGACAGTCGGGAGTTTTATTCACTGGATGAACTAGGTTCTAAATCTTGGAATGGTTCTGAAGAGAAGCTCGACATCGGAGGAGTACGTAACCTCATTACATGGTCAGGAATTTGGTATTCTGTGTGTGAAGTTAATGTAATGTATATAACTCCACCCACTTTCACCACAAAAACTAATAATGTAGGGCCATCAATACAACAGGCGAGGGGTGGACTCGGCTCCCTGTGTTTCTGTGGAAGTCCGGCCTTATCGGTCAGTAATGTCAAGAATTCTGTGCACATTTAATCGACAGACTGGGGATTCTTAGTACTTGTGGAGATCATACACCTCCCGATTATCCAAAAATGGTGGAGCCCTTCCCAGACAGGTTAGTCAGGGTTGGAAAGGGAAAGCGTTTACAAGTGACAATGGTGCCTTTAGGGAAACCTGTGATATCCCATAGATTCTTACCTTTGAGATTCTGAGATATATTTCAGATGATAACTATTCAAATGCTTTTGTAATTCAGAACATAATTCCTACTTTTGCCCTTGATTTGGAAGGTGGTCTTGACTTACTACAGTTTACAACTCACGTCCAAGTTACAACTGTTCAGTTAGTACGGCAATTAACATATTTATAACTTTCAAAACACACAACTGTGCAAAAGGACAAATCTAAATAGTTAAGTTTGTGGCTGTTCTAATTCGACTATGACCTTGTAAAACTAAATTATGAGCTGGATGAAAGGAAACACAGTCCCCCTTCCCACCCAGATCAGTTAGATATGAATCACAACCTTGATGTTCAAGATAGCAAATTGAATTCCCAGAAAGCCCGGTCAAAGTAACAGCAGCATTGATAAAGTCGAAGTTATAGATGCGATGGACTTGATTTTCCAAGTGCTGTTTGATAAATTGCCACATAAAAGATTACGACATAAATTAAAAGGTTACGGTGAAGAGGGTGGAATATAAGTATGGATAGTGATTGGGTGGCTAAC